>NC_081843.1:8162069-8263295 GCF_963259705.1 Myotis daubentonii
CAGCTGTTACTAAACTGTCATTTCTCCGGCTAAATGAAAACTGTGTTGTTATAAAGCTTAATGCAACCTAATCAATGGGTTTTGATGGCGTGTTTCTGTTGGTCACCTCCAACCCCACCCCTACTCTCGAATTCTGGGGGTTTCCCTTCTCTGGAATGACCAGAAGGACCCGGATTAGATCTCCCCGGGGTTCTGTCCTGTAAGAAGCACGATTTTCTCATTTTCAACTGGTCCTGGTGAGGAATGGACTTGTGTGCTCGATTGAGGAACAACCTTACAAATCACTGTTTTTCCAGATAAGAGAGTGGTTATTGAGTTGAAGGCACCATATTATGCGTTTACTACCAAAATAAAAGAATACCTAGCCCTAGCTAGTTGGCTCAGTTGGTTGGAGCATTGTCCCTACACCAAAATATTGCAGGTTCGATTCCCAATCAGGGTACATACCCAGTTTGTGGATTTAATCCCCAGTCAGGGTGTGTACAGGAGGCAACCAATGTTTCTCTCTCACATATTTCTCTCTCTCTCTCTCTCTCTCTCTCTCTCTCTCTCTCTCTCTCTCTCTTCCCCCCCTTCCACTCTCTCTAAAAAACAACAACAATAATTAAAACATCCCTGGGTGAGCATTAAAAAATAGATAGACAGATAGATAGAAACACACCTATTTCAAGAAAGAAAATGCATAAATTCATGCTTGCTCAGAAGAGTGTATGGTCAGCTGCTGATTTGGGGCCTGTTTTATAGGAAGCGCAAGGACCAATTCCAGTTACACATCAGAGCCAGCTGTGGGTTTTTTTAAGCTACAGCTTTCTGAGTCCCATTTCACATTTCTTGAGTCAGAATCTCCAGGTGGGGCCCAAGCATCTGTCCTTTCAAAGATATTCTTACAGTCCTGGCCAGTGTGGCTCAGTTCACTGGCACATCCTCCCATACAGGAAAGGGTCAAGGACTTGGTTCCTGGTCAGGGCACAAACCTAGGTTGCAGGTTTGAGCTCCTGGTTGGGGCATGTACAAGAGGCAACCAATCAATGTTTGTCTTGCACATCAATGTTTCTCTCCCTTCCTCTCTCTCTAAAAACATATAAATAAACATGTCCTTGGGTGATGATTAAAAATTATATATATATATATATATATATATATATATATATATATATATATATATATATATATATATGCCGGGGTCCAGCCCCAGCGGGTCCAGGGGTCCCCAAAGGTGTGGACGGAGTCGGCGAAGAAGGAATGACACGGAGGCAGTGTTCAGGTGATCATCATAGCCGGGTTCTCTTGTCAGGATCTCCAGCCAGGTTCTGTAGCCAGTTCTCCAGCCAAGTTCTGTCTAGGTTCTCCAGCCAGGTTCAGTCACCAGGTTCTAGTCAGGTTCTCTTGCCAATTTCTGTAGTCAGGTTCAGTCCAGGATCTTTTGCCATGTTCTCTCGCTAGGTTCTGTCTCTAGGTTCTGAGGCCAGTTTCTGTCCAGGATCTTTTGCCATGTTCTCTTCAGCCAAGTTCTTCTGTCTCTAGAGAACGTTCTGTGTAGGTTCTGTGCCTAGGTTCTGTCTCCTAAGTTCTGTGTTCTAAGTTCTGTGTCTAGCTGTCTAGTTACATCTGTATTTATACCAGTTGATTCAATCCTATCAATCTCTATTACAAATGTTAGGGCGTTTCTTATCTCCATTCCAGGGAGTAAAGATTATGTAGCTTAAGCATGATTGTTCGTAGTTAAAGTGATTAATTACCCGCCTGGCACTTAGTTGAGGGGTTTTATTCCCTCCCTAACTTCAGGGGAAAATCCCTACCTGGGGATTCAACCTTTCTCGGAGAGGTGACCTTGGTTAAAACACAGCGCCAAGAAGGTGAGCAAACATATTAAGAACAGTATGCCATATATGCCAGGTCCCTTGAAACAGCAAGGATGGACTGGCTCCCAGTATATATATATATATATTATGGAAGCTGGAATTGAGAACAAAGGAGGGAAGTCTTAGGTGTGTATGTCTTTGCCCTCTGTGCTCCTTCCCACCCTCCCTGTACGCTTTTGTGAGGGTATTTCCAAGAGATGTGGTCCCCAAGGGCTTGCTTTGGGGAATATGGTCCCTTCTCGGGGAAGTCTAATGAGGACCAGGTAAGGAATGAATGTATGACTTAGAAGGTCAAAGGAGCACCTGCTTGTAGGGAAGCTTTACTGTGACTTTCTATCAGCTAAGAGTGACCATTTCTCTAACCTCCCCCATCTCTTCTGTCCTGAAGGGACACATGTTGACTCAGCCCCTCAATCACATCTCCTCATCACTTCCAGTCAACCTGGCTGCCTGCGTGGCCCCCTGAACTCAGAGCGTCCAGACCTTCTGTGCTGCTTAAAAATGAACCCAGTTCCGTGTCCTCACATACATGACAAGCTAATCCATTGTTAGCCTGGCTAGCTGATGGTTACAGTCATTCTCACCTGGGAGATAACAGAAGGGAACCTCTTAGAGCCTTTACACCCTCTGGCATTGAACAGGAGGCTAATATTCTCTGGAGAAACAGGGCAGAGGCCTAAGCCTCACAGCTAGGGTCATTGATGACATGGTTGGAAGCTGTGGTTCTGGAAAGAAGTGCGAACTTGAGATGTTTCAGTTCCATTTCTGCAGTGTCTGCCCCAGCTCCATCCCCAGACGCTGGGAATGAGCCACACAGCCGCCCCATTCCGCAGTGAGGAAACTTGACAAAGGAATTACTTCCTATCCAGAAAAGCTAAGTCAACCTGCTCAAATGGAGGCAGGTTAATAACACTTCCACCCTATTTAAAGGCGAGCAATGCGACTCGAGGGAGATTGAATTTTGTATTTGATTTCAATTAGCAAAGCATAAATTATATTTAATTTTCTATTGCCCTCCCTTCCCTGGAATGATAGCTCAGAGCTCGGGAAAGCCGGCTGCTGAGCCGAGAAAAGGAGAGCCATGCTTCTGGTGGGGCCGCCGCCTTTGCCCCACACTCCTCTCCTTCGCCGTGTCCTTCTGTAGCTGAAAGGTATGGAAGCCTTGGCCTTGGCACTAGCCCTACCAGCTCTAAACACAGAACAATGACAGCAAAACCATTAAGCAGCTCCCTTTACCTTTGGGCTTGAGAGCTAGGCGTGGCCATTCCCTAGAACTCCGAGCAACCTTTGGGAGCCTCACAGATTGAATTTCAGGTTGCGGAGCGTGGCCTGCCCCATTCCATGGTACTAGGGCTCCTGATCTAAGCCGCACTTTAAAAAAAAATATATATATATTTTATTGATTTTTTTACAGAGAGGAAGGGAAAGGGTCAGGTAGTTAGAAACATTGATGAGAGAGAAACATCTATCAGCTGCCTCCTGCATACCCTCGACTGGGGATGTGCCCGCAACCAAGGTACATGCCCTTGACCGGAATCGAACCTGGGACCCTTCAGTCCACAGGCCGACGCTCTATCCACTGAGCCAAACCGGTTAGGCTGCACTTCTTTAAGACCTCAGCTCCTCGGCTCTTCCAGGTGCGTGTCTTTTCTGCCCCTCCCGTTTGCCCCCCTGCAACCTCCTTATTCCCCAAAGAAGGTGTCTGCCTCGCGGCAGTCAGAATGGTAGCTAGTTTGAGCCTGGCCTTGTCTATGTCATGGACAAACAGCATTGTCCATCTGAACCTTAGTTTCCATATTTCCAACATGGGCTTATTTAGTCCCTACTGGCCAATCACCAGAGTTTCTGTGATGACCAAAACGATGGGAAAGTATTTTTAAAACTGAAGCGCTTCATTGACATAGTGGAGAGTAATGCTGACGATGGTCATGAAGAAGACGAAGCAGGAGGAGAAGGGAGGTGGGTCCTCATACTTCTTCCAGAACAACATGCCTCTGTAGCATTTCAAGGGTATATCTTTACTCAGACTGGACAATATGATAATGTTAAGGGGAAATGATTTTGCCCAAATGATTTTACCCAAAGCTAAGGTCAGAAAACAGCTCTCTATGAACACCACAGAGCTGGCTGGCTTTCAGGCATTCAAATACAATACCTTTTCCCCCACCGGGTCCGGACCCCTCTCCACCCTCCCCCCAACACACACGTTCTCATCACGGCGGCCTTTCCCTGCCCCACACTCAAGGTTCTTTTGGATACAACCAGACACCATGGCTTGTTCACACAGGGCGAGGCAGATCTTCTTGAGATAGAAATGGGTGACGTTTTCAAGCTTTTGGGCTTCGAATGCTAAGCCTGGGGCCATGACTCCTCAACTTTTCCATGATGACACAGAGGGCGGAGATCCAGGGCAGGTGCTGGGAGCGGGGCTCACGTGTTTCTGGAAATCAAGTGGGGCAGGCAATTCCTCAGAGTCTTTTGCACATTGGGGTGGTAGAGAAGAGTTCTTACGAGTTCTGGCTTCTCATGGGTGTGAGGATGTGTCATTTCCAGGTGTAGGAAATACATGAAACCACTCTGACATTGTGAGACTATATGACAAGGTAAATAGTTCATCATGTCATTGAGGAGAAAACGCAGGCCAAGAACAGGTGTGGAGCGTGTGTCCATGGATGACGGTGGCAGGAATGTCCCTGGACACAGGCCAATCCCATTACTCTAGGGCCAATCATGTTTCACTGAGACTTTCATTCCACAAATATGTGCAGAGGGACCAAGTGGCCATTGGAAGAGGTATTGGAGTGGGCAAAGCTGGTTTGCCGGACGGGGCTCCCAGCCCAATGGGAAAGATGGATATGAGAGAAGTGCATGCAGTAAAGGCTGACACTGTTGTGAGAGAGATGCACAGGGTGCTATGGAAGCATGAACCTGGCGGAGGAGGGCGGGGGTCAGGGTAAAAGAACAACAAGAACTTGCATCATTAAAGACCACAGTCAACAGAATTTGCCTCATCCCAACTCATAAGACTGCCCTTATGCTCCAGAGGGAGACTAAAGCACGGATAAATACTATCAAAATAAAAGACAGCCCGGCCGGCGTGGCTCAGGGGTTGAGTGTCGGCATAGGAACCAGGAGGTCATGGTTCGATTTCTGGTCCAGGCACATGCCTGGGTTGCGGGCTCAATCCCCAGTGTGGGGCATGCAGGAGGCAGCAGATACAAGATTCTCTTTCATCATTGATGTTTCTGTCTCCATCTCCTTCTCCCTTTCTCTCTGAAATCAATAAAATTATATTAAATAAATACAAAGATAGATAGATAGATAGATGATAGATAGATAGATAGATAGATAGATAGATAGATAGAAAGAAAGAAAGAAAGAAAGAAAGAAAGAAAGAAAGAAAGAAAGAAAGAAAGAAAGAAAGAAAGAAAGAAAGAAATACAAGATTGGGTCATTAAGAAGGCAGGATGTTAGGAGGAGACCTGGGGGAGAGAAAGAGAAGTGTGTGTGGGGAACATGGCCATCAAGGATAACCTTCTCCCTAAAGAGAAGCTGTGTCTGCTTTCTGTAAGTGACCATGGCCAAGCCACTGACAGGGCCACAAGTACTCCCAAGGCCGACCCTTTCACCACCTGTAGCTTCCTTGTAACTGTCTGAGGCCGAGTCACAGGATGACCCTCTTTCTGTAGCTCTCAGCTACTTGTTGGCTCATATATCAAGAAGGGAAGCAGACCAGTAACATCCAACTTCTCTAAAATGTGTTAAGCTCAGTGATAGGGAAAATGAAAATGTCCGGGCACACTTACATGTCTTAAGTTAGGTTACAGGGTAATGCAGAGGTGTTCTGTAGGTCAAGGACGACCCACAAGTCTTACCCCGTGTTCACAGGCGGGACTGTGATGTTTGGGAATTTAGGGATGTTCCAAAGCTCCGCAGCAGCACTCTGGCTGAAGTAAAAGGCAGCACAGGGGGGCATGCGTGCCAGCCTGCCCGCGGAGCAGCAGCCAACGGCTCACAGGGACTCTCATGATCTCCTCTGAGCCCAGGGGAGGTCCGCTTGAATAGTTCTGATTCCATCTCATGGTCTAGACCACTTGGAACGCGTGTTTCTGACGTAGAATAATGACCAAAGTCCAGGAATAACTGGAGCTAGGATGGCCCATTGTGTCTGGGGGTCAGAAGGAGCTGCTCCCAGCTTCTGGCTCCAGGGCCAGCACACTGGTCACTGTGACAGCTGTGGGGCATCGGCTGAATGGAGATGCAGAGCTCACTGGGGTGGACTCCTCAGTGGCCAGTCCCTGGGCCCTGCATCTGAGATAACCATCTACATTCACACTGAGGCCAGAGCAGGGGACACCTCTCTCCTTAGCCACCTGGAGCCTGAAAGGTCTGCCCAGCAGGTTTCCTGCACAGGTTACCTGCCAACACCTGTATCTCTGGGTCTTCAGTGAGTGAGGCCTCCCCTTAAAGAGGTGCATGTTCCATAAGCCTCGGGACTGGGGTCCTGTCTCATTTTTCTAGGACAGGCTGCTCAAAATCAATCAATCAATCAATAAATAAACAAATAAATCATTATAGGCAATGGAAAGTCGTGGGGTACCCTCTGGGGTGCTCTGAGAACTAGAAAAAGCCAACGCAGGGATCCAGGTGCAGGCCAGAAAACTGAGAAATGCTGTGTGAGGGACCCTCAGGGCTCAGGTCTTAGGAATCTTCATCTTACTGACAAACGTGGGAAGCATCTCGTCTTGCTCTGGGTGAGAAGAGCCAGCCTTCCGACCCAGATCTGTGGCCTCCAGCCCAGTGCACTGCCCACGACCCTCACAGTGGAGACTGAGGACACAAACCAAAAGTATTTAGAAGTAGCTCTGCCTGGCAGCTTGGTCTCAGGAAGCAAGGGTGGAGTTTTGCCTGACTTTGAAAGCACCCGGGCCTGCAGTGCCTGCGTGCAGTCAGAGGCCTCCTCTTGGGAGATGCCAACGGTGCCGGGCGAGCGCCCCCTGAGTTGTGCAAGGAGCACACCTTTGGGTGGACCTAGACCTTGTACTTGGCCTGTGCACAGAATGGGCCCCTGCACTCTGCCCACCCAGCATTCGGTCTGTGGGCCGGGGGAGGGGCTCTGGATGGGGAGCACACGGATGATCCCAGGAGGCCATGGGGAATCATCTCTGTACAGAATCAACTACATTAAACACAAGGGACATTGTGGGCAGTAACGCCTGTTACAGCAACCCAAGCGACTGTGAAATCCCATTTTCCATCCCACCACTTGCTTGGTGAGTGTTTACCTGGTGCAGCTGCTCCCGGTGCAGAGGAAGGGTGGTGACCGGGAGGTACGGCTGCTTCAGAGGAGAAGGCACCCGTCTGGCTGGAAATTTCCGAGAGCCCCAGCCCATAGGCAGACTGAGTGGGACTGTGGGGCTTGATTACTAGAGGGACCGAGGCTGGGGAAGATGCTGCATATCCCCAACTTGAGAGAAGGGTGCAGTTTAAGCTTTCTGAAAATTGCTAACTAACTTGGTTTGTTTTTTTCTCTTGTAATCTCTCCCTACGTGGAAGAGGCACAAAATATTCGGGGGCGGGGGGGGGGGCGGTGGGGGTTGAAGTGAGCTGGAATTGCAGGATTGGGCTGGAGGCAGGTTGGGAACATGACCAGTGTGGTCCTTGAAGGCTGAGAGCCTGCCCCCTGCCTCCACGTGCCCTCACACAGCTCTGCGCCGGACGGAAGGGGTTAGCCTGGGTTAGCCTCTTTTCCTAAAAGAGTGCCAAGAAGCCCAGTCCCCTCTGTCGCGCCTTTATTTGCAACTGGGTGGCGACAGTGTCTCTGTAACAAAGGCTACTTCCCCTTAAAGGTGCGCGTCTTTAGGGGCTGAGGTCTTGTCACCGGCGTATTTCTAAGATTATGGGAACAGCCTTGGGATGATCAAAAATCTACCAAAAAAAAAAAAAAAAAGGCATAAAGAAAAGAAAGTGGCGCGTTCTCCCTGAGAAGCCATGGGAAAGCACCTGAAGCAGCCCCTTTGGTCGCTTCTCTCCCGAGAGGGAAGGCAGGCGCATTGGAGGCGAAGGCTGCAGATTCCGTGTGGCTTTGACGATCAAAGGCAAGACTTTCTGATGGATCTTTAGGGAGCCTCTTTTCCATCATTTAAGGAAGAAAGATTTCTTGGTTTTGATCCCAGGAGAAGTGCCTACAGAGGGTCCCGGGGGAGAGGATCTGCTCAGGAATGCTTGTGCAAAGTGCTTCGGAGAGAAGGGCTTTCATTACTCTGCGCGCTGCCGAGAGGGAGACATGACAAGACATAAAACAGGCGCTGTTTACGCCCCTGGCCGCGCATCCCGGGCCAGGTCTAAATCACGGGCTGCAGCCAGCCCCCAGCAGGACAGGACGTGCCATCACCCACGCTCTGCTGTGTGCTCCGGGCAGAGTGCAGGCTGGGATCTCCATCCATCCCGCTCCTACCTCAGCTGCACTCCCAGGCTGCTCCTTATGCCACTGCTGCTTCCCTAGGCAATTCCCCTTCTTCTCCTGTTCAGGCTGTTGGCTGAATGGAGAAAGTTGAGGTTCTCTCTCTACCTCTGGAATGACCGTTCCTCGTCCATCAGACAGACAGTGACAGGGCCCCCTTCCCAGGACAGTGTGGGAGCTACATCAGAGGATCCATGCAGGGAGCTCACAAGAGGGACTGGCCCAAAGGAAGAGCTGGCAGGCTTGCTGTTATTGTCATGACTAGAGGTCTGACGCAAAAAATTCATGCAAGAGTAGGCCTTCCTTCCCCCGGCTGCTGGCACTTGCTTCCTTCTGGCACCCAAGACCAGGGGACCTGGGCTTCCCTCGCAGCCCTGACTTTGCCTGGAAGGTCGCCCGGTCTAATTAGCATATTACACTTTTATTATTATAGATGAGAGGCCCAGTGCATGAAATTAGTGCAGGGGGAGGTGTGTATCCTTCAACCCAGCCTGCACCCTCTCCAACCTGGGACCCCTTGAGGGATGTCCAACTGCCCATGTAGGCCTGGTGGGATCAGGCCTAAACAGGTAGTCAGACATCCCTCTCACAATCCAGGACTGCTGGCTCCTAACCGCTCGCCTGCCTGCCAGCCTGATCGATACCTAACTGCTCCCCTGCTGGCCTGATTGCCCCTAACTGCCCACCCTTATAGGCCTGATAGCTCCCGACTGCCCTCCCTTGCAAACCTGGTCCCTTCAAACTGCCCTCCCCTGCCAGCCATCTTGGGTGGCTATATTTGATTACATGGGGACGGCCATCTTGTGTGTTGGAGTGATGGTCAATTTGCATATTTCCTCTTTATTATATAGGATTATAGATTTAAAACTTACCAGCTGAATTCCTCCACCCAAGTCTCCTCGTTTCGTCCTTTTGCCTTGGGTCCCTAGCTCTTAACCTTGTGCTTAATGTCACTTCCAGTTAAAGTGACAGACAGCACAATTTAAACAAGAGTAAGGACTAAAGGAAATTTCCTGGTTGCGTAACTGAGATTTCCGAAAGGTGAATGGCTTAAGGTATGGTTGCATCCAGGAGCTATTTGCCAGTCCCCTCTCTTTCACCCCCTCTGTCTTCCAAACCTTTGCTACCACTCTTACCTTTCCGCCTGACCAGCCATCATTCCGAGTTTTTTCACATGATATCACTGTGGCTGCTTACAGTCCAGCCTACTCCACTCTTAATTCCACAGAAAACATATTTCCCTAAGAGCGCCATCAAAAGTGGGTCATATGACCACGCAGGAACCAGTCACTGTGGCTGAGGCTCGCAGCCTGGCTTAGCACACACTCGGGGACCAGGCAGAGACAGCCCTGCTCTCAGGACTTCAGAGAGATAATTACTGAGTGGGGAGAATGGCTCCAAAGGAGATGCCAGGAAAACCAATAAAATGTTCTCCGTGATTCCCTGCTGCCTGCATGATAGATTCCAGATTCCTCAGCTTAGCACATAAGTACTTTTACAGTCTGTCTCCAAACCACCCTCCTGCCTCCTCCTGGCAACTCCTGCATCCCCAGGGCCCCTTCCACACTGATTTGTCATTAGCCCTACACAGTTTATTTGTACTTGTGATACCTTCCTTGCACCAACCATTCCTTTTCCTACAAAATAGTTCTCCTGCTTAAAGACCAGACTGGAGCTTCTTGCCAGTTGCTCCACTTGCTGGGGCGAGGCCCCTCCAACTCGCAGGGTTCCTCTTCCTCTAAAGCAGCCATGCTTTTCCACTGAAACATGGGCAGCCAGCATGACCTTGAAAAGAGGCCTCTGAAGACATCCTTCCAGCAAACCACTCTCTAGTTCTGGTGCTTTGTCACCAGAGAGAGCGAGCAGAGCCTTTTTCCCAGAGGAAAGTGATAACATTGTGGAAATGAACTAAGAAAACCTCATGTGAAATGGAGTCAGAAGCTATGGAGGCAGCACTCTCACACAATCAACCATCGTGGCAGCTTGCATGGGCCAGAGGGAAGAAGAAAGGTTTCCTCTCTGCCCAGCAACAGCAAGCTATCCCGCGCTGCAGCCAATGAGAGGCTGCCACCACTCCCAACTCTCACTTTCCTCCAATGAACTTTTGTTAAAACAACTCCTCCCACTTCCTGTCATCTATAAAGGAAAGCTCTTCTCCCTTTTTCTCTGGACTTGCCAATGGCTCCTCATAGTTTGTTTGTCACAAATTGCAGTTCCTCTGTTATTCCCAAATGTACTCATTTGCTGCTCAATAACCTTTGTTGTTTAACTTTTAAGGATGCCAACCTTGAAAACTAAGAGATGGCTTTACTAGACTGTGGGGAAGTGGCCCAAATAGTCTGTCACTCAGGAAAATTAGTGGACTCCACTAGATTCTCAAACAATTAATTCCTATAATACCAAAAATCGAAGAAAAGTAATAAAAGGGATATTGAGGACACATTTTTGTTGAGCAGTCCAAACATTGTATGGTGCATAATATTGATCCTCAAACCAAATTCAGCTTGCAGAGGTATTTTTATCCAGCCTGCACAATTTCATTGTTTTTAAACAGAATTGGTGTGGCTCACGACTCACCCCAATCCTTGAAAATCCTTGGAGTCTTCCATCAGCCTGATGTGTGTGTGTCTGCCTCTAAAAGTTTCAAGATTTAGCAACACAGATAAGGAGTTTTGGAAAAGCTTCAGGTTGAGTTTTCCAGGCCTGTATGGCATACTATTTTTTTTATTTATAACATTCACACTTAATAATACACAGGGAAACAATGATACCAGAATTTTGAGAGCATCTTCCAATTTTTTTTCCAGAGCACATTCTCGAATGTTTGCTCACAGCGTCCCTAGAAGGCATTGGTTCTTAAACTCAAGCACACATAACTAGGACCTGAAAACTGAAGAAAACACAAGTATCTGGTTCACACCCCTAGAGATCGCCTTCCGGTAGTTTTGAGGAAGAGCCTGAAATTCTTCATTTCTCACAAGCTCCCAGGGCTGCTGCTGCTGGTCCATGGGTCATGCTTTTAGTAGCAAGCAGGGGAAAGAGGCAGAAACTGTTCTCATCTACAGAAGGTTTACGGGACAAAGAGACATCTATCTAATTCTCTAGTAAGATATTTGGTAACTTAATGTCTGTTTCTTCATTTCTCCTGGTAGCTCTGGGCTAGCTGGGTGGAGAGAGGGAGAGTTGAGTTGTAATGAATATTTCTTCAAGCTCATTAAGTTGTAGATGTATCTGGCCTAATAGGAAACAATTTTCTTCTATGCTCTCACTGCTAAGGTTAAGAACTCCCAAGGTCAAAGCTAGGCCAAAGCCAAACTGCCTTCCTACTACTTTCCCCTGATGTTGATTAAGGATAATTTATTGCAGATGCAAATGGGAGATGGGAAGGTGGGGGGTAGTGGAGGGAAAGATGGCCCTGTCTTCCCACTGATGAAGAGCTAATCAAACAAATTGTAAATGTATTGATCTCTTTCGGGGACCCATACTTACCTCCATTTGGGCAAATGGTTTCATAGCCCATTGTATTGTGGTGCCCAATAAAACCTCTGGGAAAAAAATGTATCCACAAAATGAGGAAGTGGTGAACTATAAAACTGCTAATTATTTTCTAGTAAATTTACTTTTAAATAACTTCATACATCAATTACAGGCACCGTTAGACACCATTAAGCACTGGTGTGTTTACCAAACAAGGGCGGCACGTTGCTGATTCCTGTCCCATCCCGAGGCCTCGGCACCTGCCATCGGCCTCCCCAACACCCTGCCCAAGCCCTCCTCACAGTCACAGCTTTAGTGTCAAGAGCTGAAACTAAACTCCATAAATAATGGCAGATGGTTTCCATTTCCAGTGTCGTTGCCCAGCCAAGCCCCAGGTGTCTTAGATGAAGGTGAGTTTAGGGGAAGATCTTAATTCCAATTGTCAGTTTGAGTGCATTTCCTGGCCCAGGGTTCCTCTGACATTGTGACACGCTACAATCACCTGGGGAACTAAACAACAAACAAACAAAAACCCGTTATGCCTGGGTTGCATGTCAGGCCAATTGCATTGAAACCTTAACTTAAAAAAAAAAAAACCCAACACATTTATCCCAGTGTTTCTAACGTGCGGCCAGGGATGCCAACCATAGCCTCAGCCATCCCCAGGGGCACCCCGAGACCTCTGCCTTCCTCGTGTCTCCTGTGCTCTGTTCAGCTGGAGTTCGGCATAAATAGCGAACCAGACAGAACATGCACTGGTGGAACTCCGACATGGGGTCTCCTCAGGTGAGTCTCTACCGCCCATCACATACAAGGCTTGGGGGTCTTACAGTCACTTATTTGTAGCCCTCTTTCCATGATGCAATTGAGTGCACTGTGGGTTCAGGCAGCCTGCATTCTTGCTTTGGAATCACGAGCAAACCTCAGGTTCCTCAGCTGGCAAACAGGGGCGAGGGCTGGGGGGTGGGGGGGCTGTGTGCATCAACCCTGGCTCAGAGGGCCTGCTTTGGTGCGGTGCCTTCGGGTTGTTAGCCTGACTGCCACTCACTAGCTGTAGCATTTGTCAACTCACCTCAGTTCCCTCATAAGACTGTTGGGAGGGTTAAATGAGTGAATATAGGAAAAGATGCCTCAAGCACCAGGAAGGGCTCCCTCCGGGGTAGCTCTCAGAAAAAGCGCAGTGTCTAATCCACGCTCGTTTTCCTGCGTGTTCCCACAGAAAAGGAAACTGTGTCCATGCTTCTGACCTTCAGCAAAGGGTGGAAGGGAGCTTCCGCCCATCTTTCTTGTTCTCCCCCAAGGAGCCAGAGCAGCCGAGGTAACCGGTGCGAACAGGGCATGTGTGGAGCACTCTCTGCTCACTAGCACCAGGGTCTCCTGCTCTTGGTCCTGCCTGTGCTCAGAGAGAAGGCCTGGAGGAGGAAGGGCTCTGTTTTCCAGCTTCTATCCATTCAATTATGGCTTACTCTGGGTCTGCTACACAGAAGAACATCAGCCCGAAAGCATGGGGAGTAGAATGGGCATAAATAGCAAACCAGACATAACATGCATTGGCTGGACCACAATTGTAGGGTCCAGGTGAGTATCTATCGGCCCATCACATACAAGGGTGGGGTTCAAATCATGCTCTCCACATGACCTCCCGTTGTGGAGGGAAGGGGTCAAGGAGGGGCTCGGATATTAATGGCGCTGATGGTTGAGTTCGAACCTGGCTAATGTTTCTTCATTTTCTGTAGTCAGACCCTGGAGCAGGGTTGTGGTGGCTCTGAAGTACCAGCATGCATCATGCCTCAGTGATTCCATTTTCCTCTCTGCTGGCTCTGTCCATGGGGTAGAGATTCTGTACAGGTGCTTCTTGTGCAGAATTCCCCTGCCTAACTCCTCTGCTCTCACATCAGGATCCACATGGGCTCGTGCACAGGGCTTTTCCCTACAAAGGCCCCACTTCCTCATTCTCCCAACGGCTGGGAGTACGTGGAGAGGCAGACTGGCCCCACTGTTGGATTCTCACTTGGCTTCCACTGTGCCACACCTCGGCTGCTGACTGGAACTTCCCACACCACTCAAGAATGAGGACGTGGCTGTTTCCTCTTAAGCATGGTGCTGGGACCACCCGCCATCATCTGTGAGGCCAACATGCCATCTCTTTGGTCCCTTCACCGAGACCCTCTCTCTCTCCGTGTTGATCCACACTGCAGAAATCGCACCACTTCCTAAATAGAACCTTTTTCAGAAAGAGCCTGGAAATGGCGGTGGGAATTGTCTGCACGGGGCTGGATCGGCTCTTTGGTGTAGAGAAGATACAAGGTTTTAATAATACAATGGAATCATATAATTCCCATATGTAACTACAATATCAAATTATAATTGCTTTGGTTGTGAGCTCAGTGGTGTGAGTTTGGGCCAGCGAGTAGGATGCTGTGGTGAATTCTCCCCAGCAGGGTCTGTATCCCAAGGCAAGCAGCTACGAAAGGAAAGCCCTTGAAAACAAATTGATATTTTTATTGTAACATCTTCTCTCATTAGCAACTACAAAATTCATGTAATAACAGTTTGGAGAGTTTGGAAAAAAGAAGAAAATAACTTACTTAAGTACCAACCTTAAACACAACCCAAAATTTATTTTGTGTCTTTTTCTCCCTTCCATCCACAATACATATACAAACTATTTGTACACATTCACCATAATTGCTTTATTCAGTAACTAATTACTGGCTCCCTATTATGTGTGTAGCTTTCTTCTAGGGGCCAAAAGCCAAGGAAGACTCCGTCGCTGGCCTTGACCAGCTCACAACTTGACAGAGAAACAGGCACATAGGTCATTGCACACAAAGAGGTAACTGCACAGATAGAAGTTAAATCTCATGTCTGAATAGAAGTAATGAAGATAATGGCTTGATTCTTCCCAGCGCCTTCAAATCCATCAGACAGGCCGGTGGTGTTAGAATCACATCACGGTATAATTCAGAGGCCTCAAACTGGGTCAATTTCTTGCAATTCTATAATTGGATGCTTTGGGGGCAGGGGAGATAGTGCTTTGACAAAATGGAATTCATTGCTGATATTGAAATAAATCACGAGTCTTCGTGTAAAAATCCAGGTTTCTGGCTTCTTATTGAAAAGGAGAAAATCAGCCAACATCAGGCTTGCCTTTTCCTTTGGGGCATCTGCAATTTAAGTGAGCAGGTTCCATCCCATTAAAATGGGGCAGGCAGACCTGTTTGCCATGGTCGCACCTAAGCCACACTGCTCATGGCATTACCTGCCTGGCCCATAGGTTCGACTTACTCTGTGTTTACAGCTTTCTCATTCTTCTCATATTAGAAATTTATCATCATAACCTTTTTAAGTATCCAGATCAATGGTATTAAATGTATTCATAATTTGTACAACCATCACTACCATCATCTCTATATCTCTTCTATCTTGTAAGACTGAAATTCTGTTCCCATTCGACAACTTCCCCTCCCCCACCCCTGGCACCCACCATTCCACAGAAAGTCCATGAATCTGACTACTCCACCGCATCTGAGTGGAATCATGCAGTATTTGTCCTTTTGCGACTGGCTTATTCTCTTAGCATAATGTCCTCAAAGTTCATCCATGTTGTAGCATGTGTTAGAACTCCCTTTCTTTTTTTTCTTTGTTTTGAATTGCTTTTTAGGGAGAGAGGAAGGGAGAGGGAGAGAGGAACATCTATATGAGAGTGAAACATTGATTGGCTGCCCCTTACATTCCCCCCTACCAGGGATCCAGCCCAAAACACAGGTGTGTGCCCTGACTGGGAATCAAACCAGCAACCCCTCCATGCACAGGACGACACTCCAACCAATGAGCCACACCAGCCAGGGAAGAACTCCCTTCCTTTTTAAGGCTGGATAATATTCCATTGTATGTGTAGACCAGATTTTCATTATCCATTCATTCGTCAATGGGCAGGGGCTCATTTCATGTTTTAGGTCAATTTATTTATGTTGAATAGATAAATGACCCTCCATTGAACTGTTGGACTTAGGAGACTAGTTTTGGATTTCATTTCCATCTCAGGGGCTCACTGACTTTGACCAGTCACCAAACCACACTGAGTCTCAGTTTCCCTATTGGTCAAATTAGTTGGAGGCTTAAGAATCACACATGGCGCCCTAGCCAGTTTTGCTCAGTGGATAGAGCATTGGCCTGAGGACTGAAGAGTCCCAGATTTGATTCTGGTCAAGGGCACATGCCGGGGTTGTAGGCTCGATCCCCAATTGGGGGCGTGCAGGAGGCCGCTGATCAATGATTATTCTCTCTCATCATTGTTGTTTCTATCTCTGTCTTCCTCTCTGAAATCAATAAAAATATATTTAAAAAAAAAAGAATCACACATGGAAAGATGATGTCAGCCTGGCTGGGCTTTGCCCCTCCATGACTAGGTGACCTAGGCAAGTTACTGAACTTCTTTATGCCTCAGTTTCCTCATCTACAAATTGGAGCCTTCCAGACTGCCTCCTCCTAGACTAGTTAGAAGGAGTAAAGAATGCAGTGTGTGGAGGGTGCGTCAGCCTAATGACAGGTGTCCCTCCTCTTCCTCTCAATATGGGAGATTCCTTGGGGCACTTGGAGCAGATTTATGGGGTGAAACTGCAGGTCTAACCTTTTAAGACCAAGATTCCTTGTGCCATAGGAATCGGAAGGGGCGTTCTGGGTGGGCAGTGGGCGAGGACTTGTGTTCTTCAGATGAGAAGAAACTGAATGTGGCTCACCCTTTCCAGGGATGTGAATGCACGGAGCAGCGGTGTGGTGTGTGAGGCGAGGGGCAGGGCAGTGGCTGAGGTTGGCGATTAGTTCTATTTAGATGGTCCATTCGAGTGAGCTAATAGAGCTTGAGCTTCTGCAAGGTCTTCTGGGCCTCCCCCAGCTTTAGGGGCGGTGAGACCACCTACCTCAACGTTGAAGCTAATAATGATGCTTCCTTCCCAGGGCAGCTGATGTGTGTGAAAACATCCCCAGGCCCTCATCCCGATGTTGACCAAGGTGCCCACAAGTAGATGGTAAAACCACCAATTTGATAGCCTCCTTTTTTTGCCCTGAAAGTTTTCAAGGCTTAAAAATAATCATCATGATGAGCAAAGCCATCACTGCTGAGAGCATTTGCCAGGGCTGAGCATTCTGCTGAGCTCTCTGCTAGATGAGCTTATGCCACAGGGGCCTAAGAGCTTTGTCCCATTAGTATCACAGCTTTGACTGGACAATTCTGTGAAATTGGTCCTGGCTGGGAGCTGCAAATGGCTGGAAAAGAGGCTGGGTAGGTGCCCCAGGGCTACACTGTGAAAAAAAAGCACATCCCAGGGCTCTTCCCTTCCCTCCTGGGAGGATGGGCTTACTCTCCAGGCCTCTGTTTATTCGCCTTTGGAAGGGAGACCACCTGTTTTACCTCCCAGCGCTTTATAAGGACTGAATGCACCCAAGACTGCGTTTTGTCCGAAGTATAGGAGGCAGAGAAGCCTGAGCTCTTCTCTCTCTCTTCTCTTTTCTAAGGTCTCTGATTGGCTAACTCATGTCTCCCTCTCCCCGGCCAAGGCCAGCTGCGGGAGTCCCAGCTCCAGCGCCTCAGGGTGTGATGGCATTTGGAGATGAGGTCTCTGAAGAGGTGGTTCAGTGAATGAGGTTGCATGGGCCCTGATCCACTATGACTCGTATACGTCATAAGGAAAGGAGATTAGGCACAGGCCCGTATTTTGGCCCGGGCAGCCCCGGCAAAATACCGCAGCCTGGGAGCTCCAACAGGCCGATGGATTTTCCCCAGCCCCCCTCCCCTGGGTGCAGACTGCTGCCCTCCTGCTGCCTCTTTACAGCGTCATTTTCTGTACATCCCGGTGCCCCTTCCTCTTCTTGTAAACACCAGTCCTATAGGTTGTTAACTTAATCCCTTCTGTTAAGGCCCTGTCTCCAAATACAGTCATAGTCTGAGGTTTACGGGGGTTAGAACTTCAACGTATGAGATTTGGGAGAACACATTTCAGCTCATAACTCAACCCTAGTAAACTATTACAGTCTCTGAGCAACAGGGATGATTGAATCGAGGCCTGGCTTGGCTCTGAACAAGATCAGCTTTGGGTAGAGCCTGCAGGCCGCTCAGTGGTCAGCCCCCATGGCGAGGTGCCAGGAACCTCCACGTGCTCCCCACAGCTTCATTAGCCATGCCTGAGCTTCAGCCTCAGCTGTCTGCAATGGATGCTGCAGGATGCAGGCAAGTCATGCCCTGGATAATCAGCCAGAGGACCTGGGTCTCCTGAACAATCACCTGGACGGTGCTATAGACGTAATTCATTCAGGTAAAGGAAATGTCTGACTATAGACAGGCTTCTTGAAAATTCCATGAAGTTCTTATTAAAAACTAGAGGCCCGGTGCATGAATTTGTGCACAGGTGGGGTCCGGCCAGCCCACCATGATCAGGGCCTATCAGGCCGGGGCCAGCCTGGAGGATGGGCTGTGGGCGGTTGGCCAGCTGGCCCCGCCCCCAATTGGAGTGAGGGGGGCCAATCAGAGACAGGGCCAGTCAGAGGGAGGGCTGCAGGTAGTTGGCTGGCTGGCCCTGCCCCCAGGTTGAACTCCTGGTCAAGGGGACATTTTGCATATTAGCCTTTTCTTATATAGGATAAGGATCATCAGCCCTGCTCTGCTATTTTCATTCTCTGACTTTAGAATGAAACCCAAGGAACTCTCTCTTTCTCTCCCCCAACTCTCTTAACAAGGTGATTCTGCTATGCAGCCTAGGTTCTGGTGGGAACCAATGAATTTTAGACACCAAGCCTATAATAGGAGCACAGGGCCACCTCATATGTCTGCACAGCTTGTGCACTGACCCACGAGCCCTTCACAGGGCCAAGCGGCAGCATTGAGCATGCCGCATGCTCTGCAGGATGGCCTCAGGTGGTCACCACTTTGCAGTTTGTGCCTTTATCCTTTCATAGCTCAGCATGGGTGAGAAGAAGCAAGCCCAGGCCTGAGTGGGTGTTGTTGGGGTGGGGCAGTCTCAGCTCCGGAGGCTGCCTTGCAGGAGAGCAGGGTTTATGTGTCAAAAGGTAATTCTGCCTGGAAGTGGTTCCAAACACCAGGAAACACGCCAAACCAGACACTGTGAGAGAGGAAGGAAAAGGGAAAAATCATATCTTGATTTCCTGGGGAAAGACAGGTAAAAAGTTCTGAAACCAGAGAAATCTGGGCTCCTATCTCAGTCCTGGTGCATCATGAGATGATGACAGTAAGTGAGCTCGCCCTGCGCTGGCCTGTTTTCTCACGGTGACACCTCCCTTGTATATGTGAGGAGCAGATTAAGTGGGTTATGTCTGTAATGCTCTTATCACAGAGCACGGTACAGAGCAGGGCCTAATAAATGTCGGTTATATAGCAGTGGTCAGTGTTAAGCAGACCAGGAGAGAGCTT
This sequence comes from Myotis daubentonii, assembly GCF_963259705.1. NCBI lineage: Eukaryota > Metazoa > Chordata > Mammalia > Chiroptera > Vespertilionidae > Myotis > Myotis daubentonii. The sequence continues at coordinate 8,181,298 of NC_081843.1, forward strand.
TGGCCACTGGGCAAGTAAACTGCAGACAGAGAGAAAGGCCTAGAAGCCTAGTTAGAGTCAGTGGCTGATATCCAGCACGGAGCTTGCAAGACACAGTGGGCTGGTCACACAGCACCTGCGCAGGAGAGATGGCCCACAACCTCAGGTGGGTTGGGAGATGCTGTGCCTTGAAGGCCATCCCTATGCATCCTTGACAATGACTCAAAGTCCCAGTTGCAGTGATAAACTGCTCTGCTGCCCACGGTTGCCTGAGATGGCCCTGGGCTTGAGAGGGAGGAGAGGTTGCATCCAGCTGGGAGGGACCTTGGAAACCTAGGTCTCAGAAATTGTCTGGCCCCTTTCACCTAGAACTCCAAGGAGGAAGGAGAGTTGAGCCTTTGAACCCTATCTTCATGCATGGGGTGGTGAAATCTACATGCACTGTAGCTAAGGCAAGGTTGGATTTTAGGGGCCGGATCCTGCTTCTGGGCCTTCGTTGTTATCAAAGCTCAGAAATCACCTTCCAGGATGTTTGCTTGACTCACTTTCACTTCATTCAGATCTCTGCCTAAATGTCAATTCAAGATATAAGACAGCATTCCCCATACACACCTCCTACAGGAAATAGCACTCCACATACACACCTCCTACAGGGAAGAGCACTCCCCTTACACCTCCTACAGAAAATAGCACTCCCCGTACACCCTCCCCGACAGGAAATAGTAGTCCCCATACACACACCCCAATGGGAAATAGCACTCCGCATACACACCTCCTACAGGAAATAGCACCCCCCACTCACACCTCCCTACAGGAAATAACACTCTCCATGCACACCACGTACAGGAAATAACAATCTCCATACAAACTTCCCCACAGGAAATAGCACTCCCCATACACACCTCCCACAGGAAATAGCACTCCCCATACACACCTCCCCAGGGGAAATAGCACTCCCCATACACACCTCCCCAGGGGAAATAACACTGTCCCTTCACTTGATAGTCCCTTTCTCTAGTGGCAGGCGCATCACTTCCCCCTGGTGGATTGGCCTCCCTGGATGCTCCTGAGGATGGGACCTTCCACAGTGGCCGTTGCAGGGGGGGAATGATGAGACTGCTCTGATGTCCAAGTCTTCCCAAAAGCAATAATGAAGAAAATTTTGTGTATACTTTCATATATTCTTATTTATATGGATTTATTTAATTTATAAAATAGTACCATTTTATATAAACTACTTGGTAGCCTGCTTTTTATCTTACCACCTGGCTTAAACTTTTTCCTGTAGTGATACATAATATTTTCAATACAGTCACAGTTTACCATTATCCGAATCCTTCATAGGGTACTTGATCTGTTCTTAATGAACGTTTTTATTGCTTCCAATTTTACATTCTTATAAATAAAGCTGTGTATTAGTTATCTGTTGTTGTGCAACTAATTACCCTGAAGTGTAGAGGCTTAAAACGACATTCATTATTTCATAGTGTCTGAGTGGGGAATCTGGGCGCGGCCTAGCTGTGTCCTCTGGCTCTGAGTCTCCGGGGCTGCGGTCAGTGTTGGCTGGGCATGTGGTCTTCTCTCAGGCTCCACTGGGAAGGACCCACTTCCTAGGTCCCGTCTGTGGGTGCTGGTAGGCTTCAGGTCTGTGGGTTCTGAGTGCCTCAGTTCCTCACTGACTGTTGGCTGGAGGCCTTCCCTGGTCCCTTTCTCCATGGACCTCTGCATGGGCAGCTCACAGCCTGGCAGCTGACTTCATCAAAGCAAGCAGGGGAGGGGGAGAGAGAGAGAGAGAGAGAGAGAGAGAGAGAGAGAGAGAGAGAGCAGAAGTTAGCCTTTTGTAACCTAATCACAGAAGAGACAGCCATCATTTTGCCATATTCTACTTGTAATAGGAACAAGTCTCTCAGGGCAGCCCAAACCCAGTGGGGCAACCCAAGGGTATGGCCACCAGCAAGAAGAGTAGCTGAGATTCACGGAAGAAGCTGCCACCATGGGCTGATATGAATATCTATATCTTAGCCAGAGACATGTACACCCACATACATATTTGAGTATATCTCTGATTGCTGCATTGGAATACATTTCCTAGAAGGAGAATCATGGGTTGAATTATGCATATGCTTACTGCTGGGTCAAGCGCTATGCATGCTTTGTAAAGCTTTTGATATGTAAAGATATAATACCTTTGAAAAAAAAGTAATAGCAGTTTATCCCTTTGCTCCTTTTGGTATTGTGTGAGCATGCCTTTTACCCCTCACACATCAACAATGGTTTTTATTCACTCCCAAGTTAACGGGAGACACATATTTCACAATAAATTCTTTCAACGCATTTCATATTTGTATCGAGCGTTTGGATTTTTTATCGTGTGAACAGCTAGTGCATACCCTTTACCCAGTTTGCTATCAGAGCATTTATAAATTTTATTTGTGTGTAAGAACTCTGCATATTTTATTTTTAATGTTTATCCCCATTTTTCTAACGCCCTTCCCTTGGCAAACATCAGCTTACATATGTGTGTCTGTTCTTGCTTTGCTTTGTTTACCCATTTGTTTTGTTTTGTTTTTAGATTCCTCATGTAAGTGAAATCATACAGTATTTGTCTTTCTCTGTCTGACTTATTTCCCTTGGCATAATGCCCTCCAGGTTCAATCATGCTATCGTAAATGGTAAGATTACATTCTTTTTTGTGGCTGGAAAGCATTCCATTCTTTTTATCCATTTGTTTATCGGTGGGCACCAGGTTTCTTCCATATCTTGGCTGCTGTAAATAATGCTACAATGATCACGGGTGCACATGTCTTTTCAAATTACTGTATTTGCTTCTGTCAGGTAATTACCAGGAAGTGGAATTGCTAGAGCTTCATGGCAGCCCTCCGGTGATTTTTAAAGGACTCTTCATATGGTTTTCCACAGCGGCTGCAATCCCACCAGCAGTGGAGGAAGGTCCCCTTTCCTCAACATCCCAGCCAGCACTTGCTATTTGTTGTTTTATTGATGATAATCATTCTGACAGGTGTGAGATGATATCTCATTGTCATTTTAAGTGGCATTTCCTTGATGAGTAGTGATGTTGAGCATCTTTTCATGTGTTTGTTGGCCATCTTTGGAGAAATAGCTATTAAGGTCTTCTGCCCATTTTTAAATCAAATTATTGGGGGTTCTGTTTTGGTGTTAAGTTTTATGAGTTCCTTGTGTATTTTGGATATTAACCCCTTATCAGGTATATCATTGGTGAATGTCTTCTCCCCTTCAGTAGGTTTTCTTTTTGTTTTGTTGATGGTTCCTTCACTGAACAAAACTTTCAGTTTCCTGTGGTCCCATTTGTTTAATTGTTCTTCTGTTGCCCTTGTCTGAGGAGACATAACCAAAAAGATATTGCTAAGAGTGATGGCAAGTTTACTGTCTATGTTTTCTTCTAGAAATTTTATGGTTTCAGGTCTTACATTTAAGCCTTTAATCCATTTTGAATTTATATTTGTATACAGCAAGCAGGTCAAACTGTGGTCCGGGCCTGTGGGCCACATGCCTAGTTTATTTGGCTTCTGTTAGCCTTTGAGTTTGACATGCTTGGTATACAGTGTAAGAAAGTGGTCTAATTTCATTTTTTAGTGTATCTGTCCAGGTTTCCCAGTATCACTTATTGAAGACACTGTGTTTATCCCACCGTTACTCTTTGCCTCATTTGTTCTAGGTTAATTAATAGGTAAGAATTTACTTCTGGGCTTTCTACTGATCTATATATCTAGGTGTTGTTGTTTTTTTTTCTACCAGTACCATACTGTTTTGATTATTGTAGCTTCATAGTATATCTTGCTATCAGGTAGTATGATAACTCAAGGTTGTTCTTTCTCAAGACTTTCTTGGCTATTCAGGGTTTTCTGTGGTTCCAAATAAATTTTAGGATTAGTTGTTCTCATTTTGAGAAAAATGCCATTGGTATTTTGATACATATTACACTGAATTTGTATACTGCTTTAGGTAGTAAGAACATTTAAACAATAGTAGTCCTTCCAATATATGTGCACTCATTTGTATCTTATTCAATTTATTTCTTCAATGTTTTATAGTTGTCAGAGTACAAGTCTGTTACCTCTCTGATTAATTTTATTCCTTGGTATTGTATATTTTTGATACAATTATAAATGGGATTGTTTTCTTAAATAATAATTATTATTATTGGGGTATAAAAACAAGAGATTTCTGTATATTGATTCTGTGTTCTACAACTTCACTTAAGTCATTTATTAGTTCTAATAGTTTTAGATTCTTTAGGGTTTTTTATATATAGCGGCATGTCATCTTTAAATAATGACAGTTTTACTTATTTCTTTCCAATTTGGGTGCTTTTTACTTTTTTTTTCTTGTCTGATAGACTTTTCTTGTCTGTGACTAGGACTTCCAATACTATGTTGAATAAAAGTGGTGAAAATGAACATCCTTGTTTGATTCTTAAACTTAAAGAAAAAGCTTACAGCTTTCCCTACTGAATATGACACTAGCTTTGGGTTTGTTATATATGGCTTTTATTATGCTAAAGTATTTCCACTTTGCTGAGATTTTTTAAAGATCATAAATGAATATTGGATTTTGTCAAATGCTTTTTCTGCATTTATTGAGATAGCCATATGGTTTTTATCCTTTATTTTGTTAATGTGATGTATCATGTTGATTGATTTACAGATGTTGAATGAACTTCGCATCCCAGGAATGAATCCCACTATGTCATGGTGTATAATCCTTTTAATGTATTGTTGAATCTAGTTTGTTAATGTTTTGTTGAGAACTTTTGCATCTATACTCATCAAGGATATTGGCCTGTATTTTCCTCCTCCTCCTCCTTCTCCTTCTTCCTTTTTAAATTTTTAAAAAATTTCATTTATTTATTTATTTATTTTGTAGTGTCTATCTGGTTTGATGTCAGGGGAGTGTTGGCTTCATAAAATGAATTTGGAAGTGTTCTTTCAACTTCATTTTTTTTTTATTGATTTCAGAGAGGAAGGGAGAAAGAGAGAGAGAAACATCAGTGATGAGAATCATTGATCGGCTGCCTCCAGCATGCCCCCTCCTGGGGATTAAGCCCACAACCCGGGCATGTGCCCTGACCAGGAATTGAACTATGACCTCCAGGTTCATAGGTCAATGCTTAATCACTGAGCCACACTGACCAGGCAACTTCAATTTTTTGAAGTAGTTTAAGAAAGATAGGTATTAATTCTTCTTTGAATGATTGATAGAATTTACTTGTGAAGTCATTTGGTCCTAGACTTTATTATTTTTTAAACCTCACCTGAGGATATGTTTACTGATTTTAGAGAGACAGAAAAGGGTGGGGGGGAGAGAGAGGCATTGATGTGAAGGAGAAACATCGGTTGGCTGTTTCCGCCCTGACCAGGAATCAAACCCACAACTTTCTGGCACACTGGATAACTCTCCAATCAACTGAGTACCAGGCCTAGACTTTTATTTATTAGGACTTTTATTACTGTTTCAGTTTCATTGCTAGTGATCAGTCTGTTTAGACTTTGTATTTCTTCCTGATTCAGTGAGTTCTGCATATTTTAAAAATTCTATTTCTATTACATAAATAGCAACAGAATAAACATAAATGTTAAGTAATTTAAGTATCCTATTTCTGTTCATATATTCTACAAAAACACTTCTACAACTTGTAATTGATTTTCAGCTTTGTTTATGATGATTTTGATATAAAATTTAAAATAAAAATATTTAAAATAATCAAATCTTTCATATGCATATTAGTTTTTCTTTGTTATGCTAAAAAGTCTTTCTACCTATACCAAGTTTGGTTACCTAGAGTATCTTACATTGTTTTTTAGTTTCCTTTCTTCATTCCTTCTTTTCTTTGTTTATAACATATTAATGCTTTAATCTACCATCTCTCATTTGTTTTGTTTTATATGTTCAAATAATCACTCAATAAATCCATTTCCTTCTTTTTGCTTCACCTTTTCTTCTTCTTTTTACTATTATTTTTATAAATGTATAATGGGTTAACTATATATTAAATGACACCCAAGACCATGTATTGAATGATTCTTTTTTTTTCTACTGATGGGAAATGCCATATTTATCAGATTGTACATTTTTATATGTGTTGTTCCCACCTTTGGCTTAGCACCACTTTTTCTTTGATAAAACCATCTATTTTTTTTTATTTTATTTTTTTTTTATTTTTTTTTTATTTTTATTTTTTTTATTGCTTAAAGTATTACAAAGGGTATTACATATGTATCCATTTTATCCCCCCGCCCTAGACAGTCCCCTAGCCTCCCCTATCACCCAGTGTCTTATGTCCATTGGTTATGCTTATATGCATGCATACAAGTCCTTTAGTTGATCTCTTACCCCACTACCTCCTGCCCCCCAACCCTCCCCGGCCTTCCCGCTGCAGTTTGACAATCTGTTTGAGGCAGCTCTGCCTCTGTATCTATTATTGTTCAAAAGTTTATAATGGTCTCTATTGTCCATGAATGAGTGAGATCATGTGGTATTTTTCCTTTATTGACTGGCTTATTTCACTTAGCATAATGCTCTCCAGTTCCATCCATGACGTTGCAAATGGTAAGAGTTCCTTCCTTTTTACAGCAGCATAGTATTCCATCGTGTAGATGTACCACAGTGTTCTAATCCATTCATCTACTGATGGGCACTTAGGCTGTTTCCAGATCTTAGCTATGGTGAATTGTGCTGCTATGAACATAGGGGTGCATATATCCTTTCTGATTGGTGTTTCTGGTTTCTTGGGATATATTCCTAGAAGTGGGATCACAGGGTCAAATGGGAGTTCCATTTTCAGTTTTTTAAGGAAACTCCATACTGTCTTCCATAGTGGCTGCACCAGTCTGCATTCCCACCAGCAGTGCACAAGTGTTCCTTTTTCTCCACAACCTCTCCAGCACTTGTCGTTTGTTGATTTGTTGATGATAGCCAGTCTGACAGGTGTGAGATGGTACCTCATTGCTGTTTTGATTTGCATCTCTCGGATGATTAGTGACTTTGAGCATGTTTTCATATGTCTCTTGGCTTTCTGAATGTCCTCTTTTGAAAGGTGTCTATTTAGGTCCTTTGCCCATTTTTTGATTGGATTGTTTATCTTCCTTTTGTTAAGTTGTATGAGTTCCCTATAAATTTTGGAGATTAGGCCCTTATCAGATATGTCATTGGCAAATATGTTTTCCCACACAGTGGGTTTTCTCGTTGTTTTGTTGATGGTTTCTTTTGCTGTGCAGAAGCTTTTTATTTTGATGTAGTCCCATTTGTTCATTTTTTCTTTAGTTTCAAGTGCCCTAGGAGCTGTATCAGTGAAGAAATTGCTTCGGCATATGTCTGAAATTTTCTTGCCTTTGGATTCTTCTAGAATTTTTATGGTATCCTGTCGTACATTTAAGTCCTTTATCCATTTTGAGTTTATTTTTGTATATGGTGTAAGTTGGTGGTCTAGTTTCATTTTCTTGCATATATCTGTCCAATTTTCCCAACACCATTTATTGAAGAGACTATCTTGGCTCCATTGTATGTTCTTGCCTCCTTTGTCAAATATTAATTGAGCATATTGGTTCGGGCCGATTTCTGGGCTCTCTATTCTATTCCATTGATCTATATGCCTATTCTTGTGCCAGTACCAGGCAGTTTTGAGAACAGTGGCTTTGTAATACAACTTGATATCTGGTATTGAGATCCCACCTACTTTGTTCTTTTTCAGGATTGCTGCAGCTATTCGGGGTCTTCTTTTATTCCAGATGAATTTTTGGAAAGTTCGTTCTAGATCTCTGAAGTATGCTGTTGGTATTTTAATGGGAAGTGCGTTGAATTTATAGATTGCTTTGGGTAGTATGGACATTTTAATGATGTTGATTCTACCAATCCATGAACACGGTATGTTCTTCCATCTGTTTATGTCTTCCTCTATGTCTTTTTTCAATGTCCTGTAGTTTTCTGAGTAGAGGTCTTTTACCTCTTTAGTTAAGTTTATTCCTAGGTAGCTTAATTTTTTTGGTGCAATGGTAAACGGGATTGTTTTTATAATCTCTCTTTCTGAAAGTTCACTATTGGTATATAGAAATGCCTCAGATTTCTTGGGGTTAATTTTGTATCCTGCTACATTGCCAAATTCATGTATTAAGTCTAGTAGCTTTTTGATGGAATCTCTAGGGTTTTGTATGTATAATATCATGTCGTCTGCAAATAAGGACAGTTTTACTTCCTCTTTTCCAATTTGGATGCCTTTTATTTCTTCTTCTTGCCGAATTGCAATGGCTAACACTTCCAGTACTATGTTGAACAGGAGTGGTGAGAGGGGGCATCCCTGTCTTGTTCCTGTTCTTAGGGGAAATGGTGTTAGATTTTGTCCGTTGAGTATGATGTTGGCTGTGGGCCTGTCATATATGGCTTTTATTATGTTGAGGTATGATCCTTCTACTCCCACCTTGCTGAGAGTTTTTATCAAAAATGGGTGTTGAATTTTGTCAAATGCTTTTTCTGCATCAATTGATATGACCATGTGGTTTTTTTCTTTCAATTTGTTTATGTGATGTATCACGTTTATTGATTTGCGGATATTGTACCATCCTTGCATCCCTGGGATAAATCCTACTTGGTCATGGTGTATGATCTTTCTGATGTACTGCTGGATCCGATTTGCTAAGATTTTGTTGAGGATTTTGGCATCTATGTTCATGAGGGATATTGGCCTGTAATTCTCTTTCATTGTGTTGTCTTTACCTGGTTTTGGTATTAGGGTGATGCTGGCTTCATAGAATGAGCTTGGAAGTGTTCCTTCCTCTTGAATTTTTTGTAGTAGTCTGAGGAGGATAGGTTTTAGTTCTTCCTTGAATGTTTGGTAAAACTCCCCTGTGAAGCCATCTGGTCCTGGGCTTTTGTTTGATGGAAGCTTTTTGATGACTGCTTCAATTTCTTCCATAGTTATTGGCCTGTTGAGATTTTTAGATTCTTCCTGATTGAGTTTTGGAATGTTGTATTTTTCTAGGAATTTGTCCATTTCCTCCAGGTTGTCTAGTTTGTTGGAGTAAAGCCGTCCATAGTATTTTTTAACAATCATTTGTATTTCTGTGGGGTCTGTTGTTATTTCGCCTCTATCGTTTCTGATTTTATTTATTTGGGTCCTCTCTCTCTGCTTCTTGGTGAGTCTGGCTAGAGGTTTATCAATCTTATTTATCCTTTCAAAGAACCAGCTCTTGGTTTCATTGATTTTCTGTATTGTTTTTTTGGTCTCTATGTCATTTATTTCTGCTCTAATCTTTATTATCTCCTTCCTTCTGCTCACTCTGGGGTTTTCTTGTTGCTCTCTTTCTAATTCTTTGAGTTGTAGAGTTAGATGATTTACTACCATTTTTTCTTGTTTTTTGAGATAGGCCTGTAGAGCTATAAACTTCCCTCTCAGGACTGCTTTCAATGTGTCCCATAGGTTTTGGATTGTTGTGTTTTCATTGTCATTAGTTTCCAGGATGTTTTTAATTTCTTCTTTGATCTCATTGGTAACCCAATCAATATTTAATAGCATGCTATTCAGCTTCCAGGTGTTTGAGTATTTTGGGTTGTTTTTATTGTAGTTTATTTCTAATATTATGCCATCGTGGTCTGCGAAGACGCTTTTTATGATTTCAATCTTCTTGAATTTGGGGATACTTTGCTTGTGACCCAGTATGTGGTCTATTTTTGAATATGTCCCATGAGCACCTGAGAAGAACGTATATTCTCTGGCTTTGGGGTGAAGTGTTCTGAAGATGTCTATTAAGTCCATCTGATCTAGTGAATCATTTAGGATTGCTATATCTTTGCTGGTTGTTTGTCTATAGGACTTATCCAGTGCTGTCAATGGTGTATTAAAGTCCCCTACTATGATTGTATTGTTGTCGATCTCTCCTTTGATATTTTCCAGGAGTTTTTTTATGAATTTGGGTGCTCCTACATTGGGTGCATATATGTTTACCAGGGTTATATCTTCTTGTTGTATTGATCCCTTTAGTATTATGAAGTGGCCTTCCTTATCTCTTGTTAAGGCCTTCACTTTGAGGTCTATTTTGTCCGATATAAGTATTGCTACCCCAGCTTTCTTTTCCTTTCCATTTGCCTGAAAGATATTTTTCCATCCTTTCACTTTCAGTCTGTGTGAGTCCCTTCTAATGAGGTGGGTTTCTTGTAGACAGCAGATGTATGGGTCATGTTTTTTTATCCATTCAGCCACTCGATGTCTTTTGGTTGGAGCATTTAGTCCGTTTACGTTTAAAGTTATTATTGAAAGGTACTTGTTTGTAGCCATTTCTTTTTTTGTGTGGCTGTTTTCTTTCTGAACTTTTTATTTCTTATTTTTATATCAGTCCCTTTAGCATTCCTTGCAATGCTGGCTTGGTGGTGACAAACTCCCTTAGCCTTTTTTTGTCTGTGAAGCTTCTTATTTCCCCTTCAAGTTTGAATGATAGCCTTGCTGGATAGAGTATTCTTGGATTCAGTCCTTTGCTTTGCATCACTTTGTAAATTTCAGTCCATTCTTTTCTTGCCTGATGTGTTTCTGTTGAGAAGTCATTTGACAATCTAATGGGAGATCCCTTGTATGTAACTTTCCGTCTCTCTCTTGCAGCCTGTAAGATTCTCTCTTTGTCCTGAACATTTGCCATGGTGATTATGATGTGTCTTGGTGTGGGTCTTTTCGGGTTCACCTTGTTTGGGACTCTCTGGGCTTGTGTGACTTTTTTCTTCCCCACCTCAGGAAAGTTTTCTGATATTATTTCTTCGAGTAGGTTTTCTAATCCTTGTTCATCCTTCTGTTGTTCTGGTACTCCTATTATTCGTATGTTGTTTCGTTTCATGTTGTCCCAAAGCTCCCTTAGGCTCTCCTCCTGTCTTTTAATTTTTTTCTCCAATTGCAGTACATTTTGGGTGTGTTTTGCTTCCTTGTCTTCTAATTCACTTATTCGGTCCTCTGCTTCTCCTAGTCTACTGTTGATACTTTCAATGGAGTTTTTCATTGCAGCTATATCACTCTTCATTTCCTCTTGGGTCTTACTTAGGTTGTTGATTTTTTCATCTGTTTCTTCTAGCTTCTTCCATATGTTATCGATTTTTTCATCTGTTTCTTCTAGCTTCTTCCATATGTTATCGATTTTTTCATCTGTTTCTTCTTGCTTCTTGAAGAGGTTGTCGATTTTTTCCTCCATCCGGTTTATGCACTCTAGGATCCTTATTCTGAATTCTTTATCTGTCATGTTGCATGCCTCTGTATTACTTAGCTGCTTTTCTGGAGAGTCCTCCTTCTCTTTCCTTTGGGGGTTTCTTTGTCTACCCATGTTTGATCTCACTGACATATCTAGACGTTGAGTTGTTCAGTGGTTGCTCCCTTGGTGGCAGTGACTCCTTGGTCTGTGGTTGCTCTTCGGGCGGTTGCGGTAGCAGCTGCTCTTCAGTTGTCAGCAGCTCCTCTGGTGGGTGCTGTTCACAGCTGTGGTGGCTCTTCTGGCTGGTGGGGCGAGGTTTCACGTACAGCTGCTGTTCCTCAGCAGAGGATGTGGTGCTCAGGAGGTTGCTGTTGCTTGGATCTGCTCCGTTGATTTAAAGGCACAAAATACAACACAACAAGGCACCACGTACCAGGCACTATACACAAATATATTTACGATATTAATAACCCCAAGTAAAGGTGACCACCTGAATTAAGAGAATTAGGGGATAAGGAAGAAGGAAGAGAAAAAGATAAAAGAGAGAAAGGAAAAGAAAAGTAGGGACCAAAAAAAGGTAGTGCAAAAATGAAATTGGGAAAAAGGAAGTGGGAAAATAAAAGCGAGAAAAGAAAAGAAAAAAAAAAGAGCAAAAAGAGAGAATGAAGTGGAAGAGGGGAAGAGACTTTTTATATGAGGAGAATACTCCTATAGAACAGCCATTAATCCCAACAAATTCCAGCAACAGCTCCCTGGATATGAATGCAAACTAGAAACAACCAATAATATAACGATGAAAATAGAATGGTGAACACTAATCCCCCCCAAAAAAATAAAGAAAAAATAAAATGGCACTTTAAAAAATGGTAAAATGGTAGCAGTAATAATACTGGTTAAAAATAAGAAGGTAGTAATTAAAAGGGTAAAATCAGGTGATGGAAAAAGAAGAAGAAGAAGAAAAAAAGAACAGAAAAAAAAATAAAAAAAAATTGGTTTCTTAGTTAAAAAGTGAAAAAAGAAAAAAAAAATTGCAGTAGTGAATGTCCTTCGTTTCTTCTATTCTTCAGTGTGGCTCGCCTTAGACCTTCCAGGTATTCAGGAGAGTGTTGAGATTCCCTGCGATATACTGTTCCTCTGTGTTGTAAACCACAGTCCTTATTTTAAAGCATGCCGCATTTATTTCCCAGACTGCCTTATTTTGTGTTTAGCAAAGAGTCAGTTTGTGGGTCAGCCTCTGGGTGGCAGTGTTCTGGGGTTGGCCTCTGAGGCTATTGGGCCTCTCTGTCCAGTGGAAGTTCACTGCCCAGAGCTGACTGCGTAGTAGTTAGTTACCGGCGCTATGTTGTTGCTGGGATTGAAAATCCCCCTATAGGCCAGACCCTGTTAACTCCCAGGGACTGATCAGGTTATCTTAATCCTTGATCTCGTTCAGGGTGGAATCTGGGTGTGGCTGTGCTCCTTGCCTGGGGGCTGGGGGGAGGAGACTCACTCTCAGGAGCGGGTGGCTGCCCCAGTCCTGGCCTCAGGGGTGTCTCAGCACTCAATTCACTACCACCTCTCCCGGCTCCCCCTCTTTCCGCAGTCTCTCCCCAGATTCCACTCCTCAGCACACTCTCCCTCTCTTCAGCACAGGTGAGTGTCTGTATCCGAAATGTCCCATGAACAGGATTCAGTGTAAACAAACAAACAAATGCCGGCCGCGGAAATGGGGAAGGCTTGGTTTCTGTAAGCTTCTTCTCTTACCGGGACTGCATGGTCAGGTCAGCTCTTCAGGCTGCCCCCTTTAGGCTCAGTCCTCCGTGATCACAGAACCCAGCTCTCAATTTCCCTGGCGGCGCCAGGAATCCCGCAGTTCTCCTTTCCCCCCGTCAGGGGCTGTGCCTGTCCCAAAGGACGCGGCTGTCTGCCACGCGGTCTCCCTCCGACTCTCTGGGCTCAGAGGTCAGGCAAACTTTCCTGCCCAAATCCCTGGTTTTTTTTTACCTTTCCAGGGGAGTTCTGCTCTTCCCGGCTGCAAACCCTCTCACCAGCTGAGCAATTTCGCCAATTCGGTGTGAGTGTTACTAGCTTCAGCTTCCATTTGCTCCGGGACACGACCTGGGACACGTCTGCCTATATCGCCGCCATCTTGGTTCTCAAACCATCTATTCTTGAACCAGTTTCCATTGTTTTTTAAACAAGTATGGTAATTGTATTATATTATAATGTATTTGCATATTATAATTTATTCGTGCACATTGAAAGGAAATTAATTAGAAGGTGGCCGGCAGGGCGGGACTTGGGGAGACAGGTGGGGCATGCCCTGGAGCCAACCTCCCATGGTACCTCCCTGGCTGGTAGCACCTGGGGCAGGGCCACGGCTCAAAGGTCATCTGCAGTGAGTGGGGTCCTTCTGGCAGGTGGGGTCTCTCAGCCTGGCCTGTGGGGATGCGGCCAAAACCAGCTCTTCGATATCCCCTGAGATTGTGAGGGTCCTGGATTGCGAGAGGGCAGTTCTTGGGTGTTGCACCCTGGAATCGCGCTCCCTCCTCTCTGGTTCTGGGTGCATCACCCAAGAACCACCACTGCCAAGTCACTGCAGTTAGGCAGCTCCTGAATTGAGCATCTGCCCCCTCGTGGTCAGTGTGCATCATAGCTACCGGTCAGAGCAGCTTCCCCCTGGTGGTCATAGCTACCGGTCAGATGGTTGGATGGTTGCTTAGCCATATATATATATATACACTAGGGGGCCGGTGCACGAAATTCGTGCACTGGGTGTGTGTGTGTGGGGGGGGAGTGTCCCTCAGCCCAGCCTGCCCCCTCTCACATACTGGGAGCCCTCAGGCGTTGACCCCCATCACCCTCCAATCGCAGGATCGGCCCCTTGCCCAGGCCTGACGCCTCTGGCCTAGGCGTCCGGCCCCGGCAGCGGGGACCCACAGCTGCAGCACCCCGCGATTGTGGGCTTCGCTTTAGGCCCAGGCAAGGGACCCCTAGCTCCTGGGACTGCCAGCTTCGACCTTGCCCAGCTCCCATCGCTGGCCCCACCCCTACTTCCTGCTATCACTGGCCAGGGCGGAAAAGGCACCTGATTCTCCGATCATGGCTGGGGGGCAGGGCAAAGGCGGCCCCAGGGCCGCCTTTGCCCTGCCCCCCAGCTCTTAGCTCCCCGCTGGGTTTCTGATCACTGTCAGTGGCAGGGGGCTTCTTCCTGCTTTCCCTTTCGCCTCCCTGCATTGTGCCTACATATGCAAATTAACCGCCATCTTGTTGGCAGTTAACTGCCAATCTTAGTTGGCAGTTAACTGTCAATCTTAGTTGGCAATTAACTGCCAATCTTAGTTGGCAGTTAATTTGCATATAGCCCTGATTAGCCAATGAAAAGGGTAGCTTGTACGCCAATTACCATTTTTCTCTTTTATTAGTGTTGATAGATTAACAATCATCACCTTATCTTAGAAAATTAATATATTAGTACATTTATATACCTTCTTCTCCTGCCTATTAATATTTCTCTATTCTGGGATATTTATTTCTAAAATTTAAGAATCATTTGTTAATATGTAAATTTGGATTTTTATTGAAATTGTTTATACCTATATGTTAGGAGAATTAATGTTCTAAAAATATTATTCTTCCAAATAAAAGCATAGTAAATCTCTGTTTTTTCTAGTCTACCTTATAAATGCTCAGGAAAACTTTATAGCAATTTTTAAATCAGTCTTAAACATTGTGTGTCCTCCTTTACAACAGTTACATTCCATGGCATTGCCGTGTCGGGGAAATTGCTTCACCTCTGAATGTCTTATGCTGTATGTAACCTGCACGTGTTCACTCCTGCCTCTCACAGATGCTGTGGGGATTAAAAGGTGATAATCCTTACCTGAGGGTATTTTTTTCCAATGATCTCTAGACAGAGTGGAAGGGAGGCAGGAGGGGAGAGAAAGAGAGAGAGAAATGTCCACATGACAGAGACACGTCCATCGATTGGTTGCTTCCTGCACGCACTTTACTGGGGCTGGGGAACCTGCAACCCAGGTATGTGCTCTTGACCGGGAATCGAACCTGTGATCCTTCGGTCCACGGGCCGCTGCTCTAGCCCCTGAGAAAAACTGGCCCGGGCTGGGGTGGTAAATCTGAAGCTCCCAGAGCACCAGCAGGTGTTCCACAGGTGGGGGCAAGACTGCTGCTGATGCGAAAGAAGCCGTAGAGCAGCAGTGGACAATTGTGATCCTGCTACACAGGAGGATTTCTCTCCTCTGTGCGCCCGGGCTACGAGCCTGGAGCTCCTCCAAAGTGAGGCTCTTGGGCAGCAGGGTGGCAAACAGGAGCCCAAGAGGGAGCATTGTGGCTTTAACTGGTTTTTGCTCATCCTGCTCCATACTCCCTACCGGACCCATGGAGCTGCTTATCAGACGACAGCTATTTGGCTTCTGGTTGAAGTGGGAATTCCCCCACCTTCGCCATTAAGTGTGATTCCGTGGTCACGAGCGGCTCATTGGTGCATGAATCAGGGGTGCGCTGATGCTGCTTAGAGAGACCCCCGAGATCTTCATCCCAGTCATTCTAACTCTGAGATTAGGCGATGGTTCTATACGATGATTTTATAGGATAGTTCTCTGGGAGCTACTTTTTAGTTTCTGATCTTCCCCTTTCCCTCCCTCTCTTCTTCCCTCCTTTTCCTTCTTCCTTCCCTTCCTTCCTTCTCTCCCTTCCTTCCTTCTCTTATTATATTGCAATGCTTTAATCCACCATCTCCCATTTAGTTTTATGTATTCAAGTCACCATTCAATATCTCCTTCCTTCCGCTTTTCTCTTTTCTTACTTTTTCTTCTTCTTGTTGTTATTATTTTTATAAATTTTCAATTGAGCACATATTGAATGACTCCCAAGACCAGCTTTTGGGAGCTGATTCGCAGCTCTCCACATGGTCTTTGCATGACTCTGGAGGGTGGCTGTGCTGGCTCCACGTGATGGCTCTGCGGTGGCCTGTGGGCTCTCCCCAGGGCCATGCTGGGACTGGAGTGGGCCCGCGAGTCCTCCAGCCTCCGCTGAAGACGGCCACTCAGATGGAGAATGAGAGCGAAGATGGAGGGTTGACAGAGGGGTTTGGAGACTGAGAAAGGGGTAAGAGTGGCAAAAGGGTGAGGAGCAGAAGGAACAGAATTTGATGAGAAGAAATGGGACTGGCAGCGAGTGGAGGTGGAAGAAGCGCGGGAGGGCCAGCAGAGGGCAGAGGAAGTAGTTAGAGGGAAGGTAGAACCAGAAGTCTAGATTATTCAATTTCTGCAAAAATCATAGTGGAAATGTCCCCAAATGCTGCCAACAATACATCCTGCGACTAAGTTATTATGCAGAGGCGAGCAGGGGCTGAAGGACAGAATTAATACAGTAAATAATTCTACCTCTTCGCAATGTCTTCCTGCATGAAATAACGATTTTATGTCTCACTTCTCCCCAGCCCGCTCATCCCTCACAGCAAACCGTTCCACCGCGAGTGGCTATTTATGTTTCAAGGCCACAGCATCGGCATAACGGACCACGCTCTGAATCCTGCCTGCGGAGGGGAGGAAGGCAGCGCCGCGAGCTTGCGGCTGGGAACCCTGCTGCCGCTGCGGGAGTTGGATTTAGAAGCTGGAATCGGCAGATCTGGTCCCAGCCCTTCCAGCACCAGGGACGGACTTCCTTCCCCGCCTCTCACTTTGTCTTCTCTGGGAAATCAGGGCCTTGCAGGTCCAGCTGGCGCATGTGAGTCAGAGAGGAGAAACGAGGGCCTCTCCACACCTCACAGCTCCCTGCGACAGCGCACTCCATCCATCCAACTATATCTAATGCCTCCTTCGTCCCAGCACCGTGTTCAGGGAGGAGAAGAGGAATGGACATAAAACCTGCCTTTGATTATCATTTTCATCTGATTATCTTTGTACACTTACCATGTGCCATATGCTAAGCCAAGCCCTATTGCAAGAAGCACATGAGTGGCTTGCTATTGTGCCCATTTTACAGATTGATACTATCTCAAGCACAGAGAGTTAAATGAGTCCCCAGGGTCATATTGTGATTGAACCGGGATTTAAACGTCGAATTTTGTGTCACTGTAGCCTGAATTCCCAACCTCTGGGCTCTATTGCCCTTCACTTCCCCAAGCTTCCCACAGCCTGGCAGGGAGACAGACACGCAGACAAACACAACAGACACAAGAGCTCTGAGCTCATTGCATAGGCCCAGTGGGAGCACAGATGGTTGTCTATCAGCTGATTCAACTGAATATCCTAGGCATGGGAGGTGGCTTGACAAGGGATCCATGTCTGCGTTGAGTCCTGCAGAATCAGCAGGACTTTGCCTCACAGACCTGGCTTTCCAGGTGGAGGAAAGGACCTCTGTGGGGCGCGGTGATGCAGGTATTTTACGGCTCAAGTGAAAATGCTCGTCGGAGAAAGGACGGGACCTGGAGAGGGAGGGTCTGGTGGCTTAGGCCGTACGGGGCTTTCTCGCCTGTCCAGTCTGACTTTCCCCCGTGGCAATGGCGAGCAGGTGTTTTATGAGAGGAGGGGCCTGATCAGATAGGGGTTCTAGAAAAAGCATGCCTGCTGAGTGGATGGATGGCTGTCACCTGGTGGTGGATGACACCCATGGCAGTGGAGCTGAAAGCCCAGGTAGGAACAGTGGGAGCCTGAATTGAGGCAATGGGCCTGGAGGAGAGAAGGTGGGTTCGCAGGAGATTTATGAGGAAGAATCTGTAACTGTGAGCTTGTGCATATATCATAGAGAGAGGAAGGGAGGCAGAGGGAGGGGAGGGGGCCAGGGAGCGTTCAGAATGGCTAAGGAGCTAACTGGGACACCCAGGTCATGTGTCCTGCCCACTCCCCACCCCACGAGAGACAGGCCTGATTTGACATCTATACATCGCCTGCCAAATAGACCCAGGTCTCCCGTTCTAAAGGCACAGTGCGGCCTCTTAATTATTCCAGTTCAATGGCCTTTTGATCTGAAGGCAAGTTCATCAGCCAGGAGCCCACAGCAGGGGGTTAAAGCAGGGCACAGCCATTTGGCCCTTTGATTCACCAAGATGGTCTCTAACCTCAGTGCCTGAGCCCCCTGCTTTCTGTTCCCATGAGGTCTGCTTCCCAGGGAACTCGGGTCCTGCAGGTCCAGGCAGTTTAGGGCGTCCAGAATGAGCCAGAGCCCCTCCCTGTGGCCCGGGGCTATTGAGTGTGGACGTGTTCCAAGGACTGGGTCACGTGCTGAGGATGCACCAGTTGCATAATGGGGGTGTGTGCGGGTTGGTGTTACCCACAACAATATGCAATGGAGACTGTAGGTGCTGAGAAGGGGGAGGTACCGAGCTATGGGCTCCCCACTAATAAGGAAAACCCCTACTTGGTGAGGTCAGGGAGGAGCTCGGAGACCATGACAGTCACTGCAATTGTGAGACAGGGATGGGCAAACTTTTTGACTCGAGAGCCGGAACAAAAGCATGGATGGTGTTTGTGTGAACTAATATAAATTCAAAGTAAACATCATTACATAAAAGGGTACGGTCTTTTTTTTTTTTTTTTAGTTGTATTCATTTCAAATGGGCCGAATCCAGCCCTAGGGCCATAGTTCGCCCACGGCTGGATTAGACCATAGTTTTAGGGAGAGCTGCAAAGAAGAAGGTAAGCCGCCCTCCCCAGCTACCCAGCAGCCTTGCCACGCCGCTCTTCTAAGATCCAACTCTCACGCCAGGATGCAAAGCAGCCCCTGCTGCTTACCGTTGAGGTTGGCACTTCTGGTTGAAACTCTGGGCCTCTCCAGTGACCCCTCAGGTGGTGTACACACCTGAGACATGGCAGTGACGAGCCCTGAGCTGGTGCCAGGAGAGCATGTAGAACCCAGGCTCCGTTCCCACCCGTACACACCTGAGACATGGCAGTGACGAGCCCTGAGCTGGTGCCAGGAGAGCATGTTGAACCCAGGCTCCACGCCTTGCTAGCTGTGCGACCTTAGGCAAGTTCATACCCTTTCTGTGCTTCAGTCTCCCAGCTGGTAAATGGAGACCAAAACCCCTCTGAGCAGTCTGTGGGGCGTTGAGGAGGTAACACAGGCAGTGGGCGGGGTGCCTGGCATAGTAAATGCTCAGCAGTTGATGGTTTTTATTCACATGGACTTTTGAATTTGGCTCTAGGTCAGTTTACTGAAAATCGGTTTATAACTAAACTGTAAAAAAGGAAAAAGAAAAAAGAATTCACTGAGTGACCGGTTTGCCACTGTTACTCGGTGCAGAAAAGCATCCTGACTGGCAGGAAATGGAAGCATAAGACAAACACTGTCACTCCCAGCTCTCCCAGCTCTCCCTTCACCACAAGCAGCTCAGAGGAAAACTCCCTGTAAAGGCACTGGCTCCGCCTCGTCGCTCTGCTCCTCCTCCAGGAGGTTTTCCTGAGGCACCAATTACAGTCGTCCCCCCTTATCTGCCGGGGTACCTTCCAAGATCCCCAGTGGATGCTTGAAACCGCGGATTATACCCTGCATATGAAACCGCGGATAATACCTAACCCTGCATATGCTGTTTATTTCTATACAGACATACCAATGACAAAGTCTAGTGTATAGATTAGGCCCAGTAAGAGGTTAACAACAATAACTAATAACACGGTAGAACAATTATGACAAAATACTATAATGAAAGTCATGTGAATGTGGCCCTCTCTCTTTCCCTGTCTCTCTCTCTCTCAAAATATCTGGAATTTTCCATATGCTGGTTTCCCATCATGGCTGACCTGTGTAATGAAAGCACAGGGAGTGAAAGTGGGGGGAGGGGGGCCACTGTGCTCTGTTCAGCTGGGTCCTCGGAGCTCCTCCCCCCGGACTTTCCTTATTGTTTATGACCTCAGATATCTGCATCATTGACCACTCTCTCTTTCTGGAAAAATGTCCCTTTTTTGGCTTCTTTCTCCGCATCCTCCCCCCTACATCTCTCTTACTCCTCCGGCTCTCACGCCAGGTTCTATCACTGTCATTTCTTGGGGCGGGGTCACTGGCATGCTGCTCCATGCCTCCCTGCCCCCACGTGGTAGAGCTCACACCCACAGCCTTTATCTGTTTGCTGAGAACGCCAAGCCTGATCCTTCTAGCCCAGATGTCTCTTCTGCAGTGTGTCCATATGCCTGCCTGGCCGCTGACGTCAGCACTGAGCTAGCTCAGGGTCCCCCAGTGCAGCCAACACTGCGCTCAGGGCCCCAGGTCTCCACACCTGCGTCTCCCAAACTGATCTCCCGCCCTCCCCGGCTCTGAGCCCTGCAGAGACCCGCCCACCAGGGAGTCGTGTCTAACCCCCGGGACGCTCCCTCGGCCTTACCCTGCCTCGCCACCTGCCTCCTGACCACGTCCTGCAGTCTCCTGCTAAGGTCCCGGTTTCCCCTCTTTCGACAGAGAGCTTTAAAAAATGCAAATCTGATCATGCCCCTCTCCCGCTCAGAAGCCTTCATTCTCTCAGGATTAAGGCCCAAATCCCTCTCAGGGCTCCTAAGGCCCCTGAAACCACACCAGGGCTGTTCTCCCAGCCGCTCGCCCCGCCCTGTCCCTGTGCTGCTGATCTCACCTGCGGCCACACTGCGCCTGTGGCTGCCCGGTAGGAGGTGCTCTGGAGCCCGGAGCCTCTCCCTCACCTCCACCCCGTGTCACCCCCTCGTTTCCAGGGTGACTGCCACTTTCTCAGCTGTGAGGCTCACTCCTGCATCTTCAGCGTGTTGGATCATGCTTGGCACCGCGTGGCACTAGGCGAACATTCTCTGAGTGTATAGATAACTGAATAAAGAAACCTATGTTTCTTGCAATATTGTTTGGGAAATGAAACGGGGAAGTGTGCAAACCGCAAAGGATTGCCTAGTCCCCACTCGTTTCCATTCGCAGAGTCCTGAGCAGACAGCTGTGAGGCCGGGCAGCCGGCTCTGAAGGCTGAGCTGGCAGGAGCAGGGCTCGCGAAATGATCAAAGATGACAGACGGAACCGACAGCTCTTTAGCGGTGCGCACACCTGGAGTTCAGTGTGGGTCACACCCCACTGCCGAAGTTCCCGCGCTCCCTCAACGGCGGGGGGGGGGGGGGGGGGGGGGCAGCTTGTGGATTCCTCCCTCCCACGCCCCTACGTCCACACTCCAGGGTTCAAAAGGAATGGTAAGATTCTCCCCTGACCACCCCCTTCCAGTCCGGGCCTTAGGGCCTCCTTCATTCTCCGGGAGCACCCTGCACATCCCTCCACGGGCAAACCTA
This sequence comes from Myotis daubentonii, assembly GCF_963259705.1. Lineage (NCBI taxonomy): Eukaryota > Metazoa > Chordata > Mammalia > Chiroptera > Vespertilionidae > Myotis > Myotis daubentonii. Next base: position 8,202,707 of record NC_081843.1, read on the forward strand.
TCACACCGCATCTCTGTTGTACATTTACACTTGTGCCTGCTCCCACCAACAATGAAATCATAGCTCCATTACAGGGCATGGACATGTGCCAGGCACGATGCTTTACTTCCTTATCAACTACCCATCGCACCAACCCTGTGAGGCCTAGATCTGCTGTTTGCAGGTGGGGAAACTGGGGCTTAGAGACCTTAAGTGCCCTGCTCAAGGGTTCCTGTCTTAACAGACTCAGGGAAACTAGAATGGGAACACAATTAGGGTGTCTGATTCAGGAGCACATTGGTACTTGTTAACAAGGAGATCTCGAGGAAATAAAAATAAGTCCAAATTTGTAAAGTTTGCCATTGTCTCTGGTGTCAATGTTCCCGTCATGGCTGATTTCAAGCTACCAATGTTCCCATCATGGCTAGCTTCAAGCAGACCAGTAGAACTGGCCTAGCACACCACTGACCTGACCAGACATCTCTGCTCTCATCCTTACCTTGCCCTAAGGGTTCCAGACTAGTAGCAGCACCTAGGAACGTGGGGATTGCAGCTGCTTGGGACCCGCCCGCGAGTGCCTGTAGGAAGAAGTTGGAAGAGGGCCCAGCAATCCCACTTTAACCAACCCTCCCGGTGGTTCTGGTGCTGGTTGACCTCTGTTTGGCAGGGCACCCGCACTACACGGGCATACGTATTTGTTGAACTGAGCTGCATGGATAATTGTGAAGAAACCATCAACTCCAGAGCCAAGCTTAACCCAAAAGAGCCAGCTCTCCCTTCGGGAACAAGACGAAGGTGGCTCGGACTTTTGGGTGGGGCTGACCTTCCCTCTGGAGCCCTCTGCAGACTATGCCCGTTATTGCTCAGCCCTCCCTACTTGTCTGCCTTCGGGGAACCCAGTTGGCAAGTGCCGTCTTTGAACGGATTGAGACAGAGCAGTTCCTTCGCATCAGGGCTGATAGAGGTCAGATTTCGAGTTCCTGTGCTTTATCGAAGTCATCTTGGTCTAATCAGAGATCACAAAGACCTTTTCCTCTTTTGTTCTAGAAGTTTCATAATTTTATCTTTTACATTTTTATTTTTATGATCCATCTCAAGGTATTTGTTGTGTATGGCGCTAAATAAAGATACAGCCAGTTGGTCTGTCACCAGCATGTAAAAAAAAAACACCAATCATTTCCCCCACTGAATCACACTGGTATCTTTGTCAAAAATGGGATAACCATATATGTGTGGAACTATTTCTGAATTTTCTGCCTGTTTCTATTGATTTGTATGTCTATGATTTGCCAATACCACACTGTCTTGATTATCATAATTTTTTAAGCCTTGAGATCAGGTAGTATAAGTCCTACAGTTTTGAGTTTTTGTAAAAAACAAAATTGTATTCGCTATTCTAGTTCCTTCACTTTTCCATATAAATTTTAGAATCAGCTTGAAACTTTTTTCAAAATGGCTACTGGTATTTTGATTAGGATTTCATTAACTCTGTAGATATATTTGGGGAGAACTGAGATTTTAGCAATATTTAGTCTTTGCATCTATGAACATGGTATATCTGTTTATTTATTTAGAATGTTTTCAATTTTTCTTAGCAACATCCTATAGTTTTCAGAGAAAAGTCTTGCATGCTTTTTACTAAATTTATTTTTAAGTATTTAAAATTTTTGGCACTAATATAAGTGGAAATGTTGTTCTAATTTTATTGTCTAATCTCCACGAGTATGCAAAAATACATTTGAATTTTGTATATTAACTTTTATCCTACAAACTCATGAAATTTAACTTTTAGTTCTAGTAATTTTTTGGTCAATTCCTTAGGATTTCCTACATCTGGTAAATGAGATACTTCTACTTTTTTCTTTCCAACTTGAATACCTCATATTTATGTTTCTTACCTTATTACACTTACTCCAGGACATTGTTTCTTTACTTAAGGGTAAGCACTCAGTATTTCTAAATTAAATATGATGTTGGCCTCCATTGGTTAGGTTGAGGAAGTCCCCATTTATTTGCAGCTTGCTGAGTGTTTGCTTTTATCTAAATCTTCCCAAAATTCTGGATGGTGCCAAATTATTTTTCTTTATGTTCTAAAACTATTGCATCTTTTCCTTTATTCTGTGAATATGATGAATTATATTAATTTATTTTAGCATCTTAAACCAATCTTGTATTCCTGGAACAAGCCCTACTTAGTTATAATGCATTATCCTTTTTTATACATTGTTGGATTTAGTTTGTTAATATTATTTATGGATTTTTGTGCCTATGTTCATGAGCCTTATTGGTCTGTAATTGTGCTTATTGTAATGTCTTTGTCAGGTCTTCAGATAATGCATTCGAAAGTATTCACTCCTCTATTTTTTGAAAGAATTTGTGTAAGATGATTATTTCTTTTTTTAACCTGTATTTTAAGATGATAATTGTGTATTCTCTGATCAGAATAGTCTCTAAAGGTCAATGATCCAAGCAGGAAGAACTCTTAGGAATCTACTAGTAATCTAGCAAAGAGATTATGGTTGTTTATTCTAGAATGGTAGTCATATTCTGGTTACATACAGAAGGTAAAAGAAATAGGATTTCCTGGCAGATGTTTGGGAACATAAATAAAAAGGATGACTTCAACAGTTTTGGTCTTTGAAACTGAAAGGTAGAGTTGCCTCCACATGAGACAGGGGAGGTTGTGGTTGAGCAGGATTTGGGCAAGTCAAGAGTTTAGCTTTGGACATGGAGTGCTTGAGATGTCTTTCAGACAGCCTGGCAGAAACGCTGACTAAGCAGCCCAATTTATGAGTCTGAAGGTTAGGGGTAAGTTCTGGGGTGGAAATACAAAATTGGGAGTCACTAGGAATAGTCAGAGATTGATTGGAACACCAAGGGAATCTACAATAATAAAAATGTAATATGCTAATTAGGCTGGACGTTTTTCCGATGACCTTCCGGATGAAGCTGCAGCAGTGGGGGCTGAGGCAGAGGCCCCCGGCTGCCACTGCGTCAAGGCAGAGGCAAGCATCACGGCAGCAGCGGGGGCCAAGCCCCTTGCATGAATTTTGTGCATCGGGCCTCTAATGTGTATAAATAAAAAAGAGAAGAGATCCAGGGACTGAGTGCTTGGGCCTCCAACATCGAGATATTAAGAGACGATGAGGATCTACAAAATAACCTGAGAAAGAGTAGCCGATGGGATAGGAGACATGCCAGGAGGGTCCTGTGAAGGAAGGGTAAAGGGGGGGGAGTGAACGGTGATGTGAGGTGCTCTGAGAGTTCAGGTATAATAAGACGGGGAATTCATCACAGGATTTGGCAATGTGGAGGTCGCTAGTGGTCTGAAAAGGTGCAGTTTTTCTGGGGTAAGTTTAAGAGCAAAAGGGAAGAGAAGAATTAGAGACAGAAAATGCAGAAAAGTAAATATTTTACTTTTGAAGGAACCAAAGAGCTGGCAGGAGAAGGGGCACCCATTTCTTTTTTAACAGAAGAAATAGCATACTCCACAATAGAGAGCATTTCACTGCCCCTTTCTTGATGGCACGTGTGCTGTATTTCATGCCATTTCCCATGGCAGCCCCTTCCTCCTCTAATATTTTTGGTTCCTGAGTCTTTCTGTGGCTTGAACTCAGTATCATCTGGCTGCAGGCTCCTTTGCTGTGTGCCGAGACCTCACATTATAATAAGGGCAATGTTAAGCCTAACGACTGTCCCTTTGCTCCCTCCTTGCAAGTGAGTACACGCTGCTCCTTTTGACTCATTAGCTGCTGCTTTTGACACAGGCATCGTTTCCTTAAGAAAGACCCTCTCTGACCTCCCTGGCCATCCCTACCCTTCCCTCCAGCCTAACTCAGGCCCCTTGGTCTGCCCTTTCCAGCCTGTGTACCAACTGCTCAGAGCAGATTCACCAGGGCGATGATTTAACTAAGTCTAAATGCAAGGCTCCAGTTAGTTTTACTTCCTTTTCCTAAGCCCAGTTCTTCCAGGGATTCATTCAACAACCTTTCTGTGTGTGCACACTATGTGCTGCACCCACTAGGGCTACCAAGGTAACAAAGATATAAAACCTGCGGAGGAGGCACTCACAGTTTTATGAAAGAGTTAAATATAAAAACATAATTCCTAACAATGTGCTTTAGTACCTGCAAAAACCAGAGACACCCAGGAATGTCTACCCAGTGACAAGAAAGAAATGATTTTATTGAATTTATTATATCAAAACAATACATGAATGTGGATTTAGAAAGCATAAGATAATAGGATAGACCATAATAAAAACAATAATCATTTGTTGAATCTTTCCCCCACTTTTGTCTCTACTTTTAAGCAGTGTCATTCTTAGCTCTCTTGGTCATTACCTGCACATCTATAATAATAAAAGGGTAATATGCTAATTAGAATGGATGTCATTCTTGACGTCCTTCTAGATGAACCCGGGGCTACAAAGGAAGCCCAGGCCCCGGGTGCCAGAGAGAAGCCGGTGCCAACAACCAGGGGAAGGAAGGCCTACTCTTGCACAAATTTCGTGCATTGGGCCTCTAGTTTAAAATAATACTCTCCTTCTGTTATTTTGTTGATGTATCAACTTCACACATTGCTATTGACTTTCTGTTGTACAGATGGTGAGCTAGGGCTCCTGGGAATCCCCGACACTAACTTCTCCTCTTCCCCTGTCTCCAGCTGAGGTCTGTCCCTCTCCCGGGTAATTCTGCTGGTCTCTCTGCTCATTCGGACAGGGTACCTGCAATGCCTTTCCTGGTTGGACAGACCCAGAGAGGCCGTTGTTGTGTGGAACTGGGCAGGAGATTTAAAGGACAGAGATAAGTAGAGTGGCCCTAAGGGTGGCCATGCCGGGTGCCTGGTAAGTTAGGTAAATGGTGTGGATGTGGACAGCAGCCTGGCAGATCCTCAGTACACATGGTGTCCATACCACATGGAACCCAAATAGAACTGCAAGCTGTCTGGTGGATTATCCAGGGCACTGTGTGGGGGCAGAGCAAACCCACGAAATAAAAAGGAAAAGGTTAGGGAAGTCAGCGCCGGACCTGTCACAAAAGCAAATCCTGTCACCCAACCAGTCTCATTAGTGAAAACAAGGAGACCGAAGTATTTTCCATTGAAAATGATCTTCCCAGTCAGATGTGAAATATTGTAAAATGTCACAGCCTTTTTAGCTACTTTAGTAATTTGGAAACCAAATAGAAAGAGGTATTTTTCAATTAAGTCCTGTCTGCTATAAATTTGTAAATGGAACGCAGCATGAAAAAAATTATTTTGCCAATCTTTGGTCTGAGAATTTAATTAAAAGAACATATTACTAAAACTTACACTTTCCTCTTGTATAAGCTGCTGCCTATCAGATGAACTTTTAACCAACATATCAGCCTTTTCTTAGGCCTTGTCAGTATATAGGAACTCAGTAGTCGTAGCGTGTGAAGCCCCAACGAAACCCGTGAAATGAGTATAATCACATTCAGTGTCGCGTGAATACTGCGAGGCTCAAAGAGCCTAAGCCACTTGCTTAGTGTCGTTGATATAACCACAGCGAAGATGTGTGTATTTAGCACTTACTATGTGCTGTGGTCCTCGCCAATTCTTTTACCAATATTGTACCATGAATCCTTACAAGGCCCCTGATAGGCAGGCTTTATTTGGCCATTTGGCAGGTGGGGAGGTAGGGCTCACTGAGTTGAAGTGTTATAACGTTCCCACACCTCTGGGATGGTGAAGCTAGGATTCTCATCTCAGCGCTGCCCTACAGCGTGGGGTCTACAGGACAACCTCACTTGCCAGCCACTAGTCCAGTCACCCTTCCTCTTGAACCACCCTGATTCCTGGGGTGAAAGATTGTTAGTGATCAGATCCCTCCTCCATGTTAAAAGGCATGTAATTATGTCTTCTCGTGTTGAAAGGACTAAATTGCTACAACTGAATTCTGCATGAGTATGTTTGCTAATGCCTCCCAACTGATGGCAACCTCAGTGGGAAAATCTGCATCTAAATTGTCATGAACAAAGGTTAGAAACCTACCCACATACGGGGCTCCGAGATATGCTAGAAGGGTCTCCGCCAAGCATGTTTTCTAGAATACCGGAATTCCATGTCCTTGGGACAGGAGAGGCCTTAGCGGCCAGAGGGTCCATCCTTTCCCCCGAGCAAGGTTCCCCGTGACGTCGCCTGCAGAAGGTCAGACGCACCTGTTGAAATACTTTCCCACGTTCCTGTTGCATCCTGCAGAATCTGCCACTTACCTGTAATTGCTACTCACGTGTCCATATACCTGTCCTCTGAACCCACATAGAAATATGCGTCCTTTCTCACATTTTTTATTCATTGAGTCAACCATGTTTGTTTTACTCCCACTTTGTGTCTGCTAGGCTTAATGGGAGGAGAATTGTGTAGGTAGCTGGACAAACGTATCCTAGAGCCCTAAGGCAGAAGGAAGAAGCTGTGGAACTTAAAGAATGGGGGAAAGTTCAGCGTGCTGGGTTGGAGATTGTCCTAGAGCAGGGGTGGGCAAACTTTTTGACTCGAGGGCCACAATGGGTTCTTAAACTGGACCGGAGGGCCGGAACAAAAGCATGGATGGAGTGTTTGTGTGAACTAATATAAATTCAAAGTAAACATCATTCCATAAAAGGGTACGGTCTCTTTTTTTTTTTTAGTTTTATTCATTTCAAACGGGCCGTAGTTTGCCCACGGCTGTCCTAGAGAGAAGTTGAAGATTGGCGAACATTTCATGCCTTAAAGCAATTACCTGCTTAGACTTACAGGGGCGTATTAAAAGGACAAGGAGCCAGCTTAAAGGGCCAACCCATGTCAACATTAGGGACAATTTGATCATCAAAGTAAATGATTATAGAAATGAGTACTAATCCATCAAATGAAATAAAGATGAGTAAGTCAATTCTGTAATAAACTGATGAATAGATAAAAAAAATATTGCTCCTCCTAATAGAAGGACGGCACTATAAATACAGAAGGAATAGTGGAGTGAGAAAATTATAAGTGGACTATGCAATTAGTGGGGAAAGTTTAATGGGGAGCAAACTATTTATATACCTCCTCACGGGACACTTATTAATGACAAGAGGGAGTCAGGAAACCTGGGAATGGGGGAATTAGGAACACCAGTGTAGCCAACTGATCAGTCACAAAGCAGATATGTGCCCCCGCCCTCCTGGGCCCTTGCTGCTGGGTGCACTGAGAACAGGCAGTCTTGGAGTTCCTGCCCAAATTCTTAACCCAAATCTAGTCAATGCGAAACATTAGGCAACTCAAATTGAGGGACATTTTACAAGATAAGCGGCTGCACTCTTTAAAAATGTCAAGGTCAAAAGGACAAAGGAAGGCATGGAGCTGTTCCGGATGAAAGGAGACTACAGGAAGAGACGTGGTAGCTGAGCTCCACATGTGACTCCGGATTGGGCCCTGGACTGGAAAATTGAAATTGTTAGGATATTGTTAGGACAATTGACAATTGTGAATGCAGTCTGTGGAGTAGATAATAGTATCAAATCAGTGCTAACATTTCTGATGTTGATACTTGGCTATGTAAGAGAATGTTCTTATTCTTAGAAACATACACTAAACGTGCATGGCATGTCTCAGGAACATACCTCCATCTACCTTTCTCTCCCTTCTCTCTCTCTCTCTCTCTCTCTCTCTCTCTCTCTCTCTCTCTCTCTCTCTCCATCTACCTAGAGAAAGTGATAAGGCAAATGGGGCAAAATGGAAGGGATTGGTCTCTCTGAGTGAGGAGAATATGGGAATTCCATGTATTATTTTTACAAGTTTTCTGTAACTCTGAAACGATAGCAAAATTCACAAAAACAAGATTAGCTGGAGAGCGAGACAAAGTCAAATGCAGAACTAGTGCAGGTCCTTGAACATCGTCTGATGGACTTGGGGTGAGAACACTTGGAAACTCTTGAAAGGTATTCATCTGCAGAGCATCAGGCGAGGACGTGGGACTCACTCTGGACGGGAGGTGACAGCGCTGTCAGCGCAGGAGAATGGGGAGTTTCAGCAGCGGTGGATGGGCTGGCCGCTGTGACTAATTGAGTGTGGGAGGCAGGAAGGGGGAGAAGTAGCCTGGAGCAAGTGGGTGGATGGTGCCTCCCACCGAGTAGAAATAATGATCCTGGCAGACTCCTCTGCACCTGTGACAGTTCCTTCCGCCACTCAGGGAGAGAGGCGACCAGAATGTACCGGCACGCCGTGTGCTCAGCCTGATTCTCCGAGGCTGGGCTGCTCCATTTTTCCCTCTTAATAGCCCACTGCCCTGTCTACCCAGCTGGTTACTGAATCCTCTTGATGACTCTGAACCTCGTCCCCCAGACCACAGGGATCATGACCTCCTCTGCATCCAGTACCACTGTTCAGGGCAGCGCTCTCCTAAACTCCCTCAGGGACCTGATCACTTCATTTTATCTTAGCTTTCTCATCCCTCACACTGGAGCGTGCTGACTAACACGACAATCTGGTCATGTTTTCCTTTGCTTAGAAAGACCCCCAGTTCTGGATCAGATACCACGCAGCCCGCCCAACTTCTCACTGTTAACTCCTGACTCGGCCAGTGAAGCACAGTGCCTAGGGCTGGGTCCCACCCCTGACACGAACCAGCAGGTTAGCACAGAGGGAACAAGGTTGGTCTTATAGGCGCTGGGGCCTGAATTTCTAACTCTGACTGTCAGGGGGTCTCTCTCTGTTCCCCCGGCACCTTTCACAGGACGAATTTATTTCCTCCATTCCAGGAGACAGGAGCGCCAGCCTGCCCTTCTTTTACCAGCGGCTTGTCAAGTAGCTTTAATTCGAAACAACCCGCATATATTGCGGGGAATTTGAGGGGCCTGCCAGTGGAGAAGGCAGTCAGGGAAGATGCTCTTGAGCCTGTCAGTGGGCTGAGGCCTGAATAAAGAGCGGAAACTAGGGGAATAGCAAGAGGAGGAGTCTTGCTGGCAGATGCACAGCACTTGACATTGAGCGGAGCTTGTGTGGACCCAGGACCAGAGTGTGACTGGAGATGCTGAGCAAGGGGTGGAGAGGAACTGGAGGGCTGTAGGCTCCTTTGTAACCTAGTTGGGGAGCAGGTCCTGCAGGCATGGCTCAGCGCAGGCGCGCTCGGCTACATGGCCGTGTGTCCCAGCCGTGTGTCGGAAGCCTCTAATGGGAACAGCAGAGTGATTTGGGCCTGAGATGGGGACACTGATGAGGGTTATTTTCTACATATCTTGTTGTTATGTTTGATATCAGTAATGGGAGTGTGACTGATGGGAGAAAGTTTCAGTGGCAGTGCGTTGAGGGATGCATCTTTTGGAGTGTTAAGGGCTTTGCCATTTGCTTCACTTGCAATTGGAAATATGTATTTTATCTCAAAATACTGCAATATTGAAAGTTACAGTGGAACCAACCTTATTTTGCAGTTAAGTATCTGAGAGTCACAGACTCAGTCAAGAAAAGATAAATACATTTTCAAAAATTGCTTCCCAGATTTAGCTTTAAAAATGAAACTATTCCATCGCATGTGGATATCATTTGTTCATCTACCCGTTCACTGGTGGGCACGTGGGCTGTTTCCACCTTTTGGCTGCACCGCTGTAAACATTCCTATGCAGTGCCCATGTGGACATGTGTGTTTGCTCCTCTGGGTACATGGACAAGCTGGGTGGGTGGACAAGCTGGGGCCATGTCAGCGCGAGTGAAGTTTCTGGAATGGCTGCTCCGTTTGTATCCCAGCAGCCACGCACAGAGGATCCTTTCCCACATCCTCAGAAACACTTGCTATTTTTCATTTAAAAACTAAAGCCATCCTAGTGGGTGTGAAGTGGCATTTCACTGTGGTTTTCATTTGTGTTTCTTTAATGACCGATGACATGGACATGCTTTTATGTGTTGCTTGGCCATTTGTCTATCTTTGGAGAAATGTCTATCTATTGAAGCTCATTGCCCATTTAAAGAAGGGGGTTGTTTGTCTTTTTGTTTAAGTTCCTTATCCATTCTGGGGACCAACCCTTAGGTGAATCCACGGAAAGGGACAGCAGCTTACAGGTCAGCAGTGGAGTGGGGGTGGGGTGGGGTGGGGAGCGACCGCTGACTGGGGGCGGGGCGTGGTGTGCACGAAGAAGCCCCGAGACTAGAGAGAGCTGGTGGCTGGACAGTGTGACGATGCAAAATGCCACTGACTCGCAGGCTGTAGGAAGGTTAATTGCATGTTATATGAATGTTACCTCAATAAAAAGGTTCATGTTAAAATGGAAAAAAATGTTTTCACAGACAGAGGAGGGTTAAATAAATGATGAGGGAGATTTGCACACATTGAATTTATTTATATGATGAAATGATTTCTTTAGATAAATTTATATTTTTGATTAATTAACCCTCCTGCAGGAAACTGTACTCACCACTTACAGAACCCGTGGGTTGCATTCCAGGGACTGTAGACTAGAGCTTCACTCCTTTCCTACCCACCACATTCCATCCACCCTTCCTCACCCAGCCCAGACTATTCCGTCCACACTCCCACAGCCAGCCTCACGCATCCCCTCCACATTCCCACGCCCAGCCTCACCCATCCCGTCCACACTCCCACACCCAGCACCACCCACTCCATCCACACTCCCACACCCAGCCCCACCCACTCCAGCCACACTCCCACACCCAGCCCCACCCACTCCATCCACACTCCCACACCCAGCCCCACCCACTCCATCCACACTCCCACACCCAGCCCAACAACTCCATCCACACTCCCACACCCAGCCTCACCCACTCCAGCCACACTCCCACACCCAGCCCCACCCACTCCATCCACACTCCCACACCCAGCCTCACCCACTCCATCCACACTCCCACACCCAGCCTCACCCACTCCATCCACACTCCCACACCCAGCCCCACCCACTCCATCCACACTCCCACACCCAGCCTTACCCACTCCAGCCACACTCCCACACCCAGCCTCACCCACTCCGTCCACACTCCCACACCCAGCCCCACCCACTCCATCCACACTCCCACACCCAGCCTCACCCACTCCATCCACACTCCCACACCCAGCCCCACCCATTCCATCCACACTCCCACACCCAGCCTTACCCACTCCAGCCACACTCCCACACCCAGCCTCACCCACTCCGTCCACACTCCCACACCCAGCCCCACCCACTCAATCCACACTCCCACACCCAGCCTTACACACTCCAGCCACACTCCCACACCCAGCCCCACCCACTCCATCCACACTCCCACACCCAGCCCCACCCACTCCATCCACACTCCCACACCCAGCCCCACCCACTCCAGCCACACTCCCACACCCAGCCTCACCCACTCCATCCACACTCCCACACCCAGCCCCACCCACTCCATCCACACTCCCACACCCAGCCTCACCCACTCCATCCACACTCCCACACCCAGCCGCACCCACTCCATCCACACTCCCACACCCAGCCCCACCCACTCCATCCACACTCCCACACCCTGCCCCACCCACTCCATCCACACTCCCACACCCAGCCCCACCCACTCCATCCACACTCCCACACCCAGCCCAACAACTCCATCCACACTCCCACACCCAGCCTCACCCACTCCATCCACACTCCCACACCCAGCCCCACCCACTCCATCCACACTCCCACACCCAGCCCCACCCACTCCATCCACACTCCCACACCCAGCCTCACCCACTCCATCCACACTCCCACACCCAGCCTCATCCACTCCATCCACACTCCCACACCCAGCCGCACCCACTCCATCCACACTCCCACACCCAGCCCCACCCACTCCATCCACACTCCCACACCCAGCCTCACCCACTCCATCCACACTCCCACACCCAGCCCCACCCACTCCATCCACACTCCCACACCCAGCCTCACCCACTCCATCCACACTCCCACACCCAGCCCCACCCACTCCATCCACACTCCCACACCCAGCCCCACCCACTCCATCCACACTCCCACACCCAGCCCCACCCACTCCATCCACACTCCCACACCCAGCCTCACCCACTCCATCCACACTCCCACACCCAGCCTCATCCACTCAATCCACACTCCCACACCCAGCCCCACCCACTCCATCCACACTCCCACACCCAGCCTCACCCACTCCATCCACACTCCCACACCCAGCCCCACCCACTCCATCCACACTCCCACACCCAGCCTCACCCACTCCATCCACACTCCCACACCCAGCCCCACCCACTCCATCCACACTCCCACACCCAGCCTCACCCACTCCATCCACACTCCCACACCCAGCCTCATCCACTCCATCCACACTCCCACACCCAGCCCCACCCACTCCATCCACACTCCCCCACCCAGCCTCACCAATTCCATCCACACTCCCACACCCAGCCCCACCCTCCATCCACACTCCCACACCCAGCCCCACCCACTCCATCCACACTCCCACACCCAGCCTCACCCACTCCATCCACACTCCCACACCCAGCCCCACCCACTCCATCCACACTCCCACACCCAGCCTCACCCACTCCATCCACACTCCCACACCCAGCCCCACCCACTCCATCCACACTCCCACACCCAGCCTCACCCACTCCATCCACACTCCCACACCCAGCCTCACCCACTCCATCCACACTCCCACACCCAGCCCCACCCATTCCATCCACACTCCCACACCCAGCCTTACCCACTCCAGCCACACTCCCACACCCAGCCTCACCCACTCCGTCCACACTCCCGCACCCAGCCCCACCCACTCCATCCACACTCCCACACCCAGCCTCACCCACTCCATCCACACTCCCACACCCAGCCCCACCCATTCCGTCCACACTCCCACACCGAGCCATAACCACTCCAGCCACACTCCCACACCCAGCCTCACCCACTCCATCCACACTCCCACACCCAGCCCCACCCATTCCGTCCACACTCCCACACCCAGCCTCACCCACTCCAGCCACACTCCCACACCCAGCCCCACCCACTCCATCCACACTCCCACACCCAGCCGCACCCACTCCATCCACACTCCCACACCCAGCCCCACCCACTCCATCCACACTCCCACACCCAGCCCCACCCACTCCATCCACACTCCCACACCCAGCCTCACCCACTCCATCCACACTCACACACCCAGCCCCACCCACTCCATCCACACTCCCACACCCAACCTCACCCACTCCATCCACACTCCCACACCCAGCCCCACCCACTCCATCCACACTCCCACACCCAGCCTCACCCACTCCATCCACACTCCCACACCCAGCCTCACCCACTCCATCCACACTCCCACACCCAGCCCCACCCATTCCATCCACACTCCCACACCCAGCCTTACCCACTCCAGCCACACTCCCACACCCAGCCTCACCCACTCCGTCCACACTCCCACACCCAGCCCCACCCACTCCATCCACACTCCCACACCCAGCCTCACCCACTCCATCCACACTCCCACACCCAGCCCCACCCATTCCATCCACACTCCCACACCCAGCCTTACCCACTCCAGCCACACTCCCACACCCAGCCTCACCCACTCCGTCCACACTCCCACACCCAGCCCCACCCACTCCATCCACACTCCCACACCCAGCCTTACCCACTCCAGCCACACTCCCACACCCAGCCCCACCCACTCTATCCACACTCCCACACCCAGCCCCACCCACTCCATCCACACTCCCACACCCAGCCCCACCCACTCCATCCACACTCCCACACCCAGCCTCACCCACTCCATCCACACTCCCACACCCAGCCCCACCCACTCCATCCACACTCCCACACCCAGCCCAACAACTCCATCCACACTCCCACACCCAGCCTCACCCACTCCATCCACACTCCCACACCCAGCCCCACCCACTCCATCCACACTCCCACACCCAGCCCCACCCACTCCATCCACACTCCCACACCCAGCCCCACCCACTCCATCCACACTCCCACACCCAGCCTCACCCCTCCATCCACACTCCCACACCCAGCCCCACCCACTCCATCCACACTCCCACACCCAGCCCCACCCACTCCATCCACACTCCCACACCCAGCCCCACCCACTCCATCCACACTCCCACACCCAGCCTCACCCACTCCATCCACACACCCACACCCAGCCTCATCCACTCCATCCACACTCCCACACCCAGCCTCATCCACTCCATCCACACTCCCACACCCAGCCCCACCCACTCCATCCACACTCCCACACCCAGCCTCACCCACTCCATCCACACTCCCACACCCAGCCCCACCCACTCCATCCACACTCCCACACCCAGCCTCACCCACTCCATCCACACTCCCACACCCAGCCCCACCTACTCCATCCACACTCCCACACCCAGCCTCACCCACTCCATCCACACACCCACACCCAGCCTCATCCACTCCATCCACACTCCCTCACCCAGCCCCACCCACTCCATCCACACTCCCCCACCCAGCCTCACCCATTCCATCCACACTCCCACACCCAGCCCCACCCTCCATCCACACTCCCACACCCAGCCCCACCCACTCCATCCACACTCCCACACCCAGCCTCACCCACTCCATCCACACTCCCACACCCAGCCCCACCCACTCCATCCACACTCCCACACCCAGCCTCACCCTCTCCAGCCACACTCCCACACCCAGCCCCACCGACTCCATCCACACTCCCACACCCAGCCCCACCCACTCCATCCACACTCCCCCACCCAGCCTCACCCATTCCATCCACACTCCCACACCCAGCCCCACCCTCCATCCACACTCCCACACCCAGCCCCACCCACTCCATCCACACTCCCACACCCAGCCTCACCCACTCCATCCACACTCCCACACCCAGCCCCACCCACTCCATCCACACTCCCACACCCAGCCTCACCCTCTCCAGCCACACTCCCACACCCAGCCCCACCCACTCCATCCACACTCCCACACCCAGCCTCACCCACTCCATCCACACTCCCACACCCAGCCTCATCCACTCCATCCACACTCCCACACCCAGCCCCACCCACTCCATCCACACTCCCCCACCCAGCCTCACCCATTCCATCCACACTCCCACACCCAGCCCCACCCTCCATCCACACTCCCACACCCAGCCCCACCCACTCCATCCACACTCCCACACCCAGCCCCACCCACTCCATCCACACTCCCACACCCAGCCCCACCCACTCCATCCACACTCCCACACCCAGCCCCACCCACTCCATCCACACTCCCACACCCAGCCTCACCCACTCCATCCACACTCCCACACCCAGCCCCACCCACTCCATCCACACTCCCACACCCAGCCCCACCCACTCCATCCACACTCCCACACCCAGCCCCACCCACTCCATCCACACTCCCACACCCAGCCTCACCCACTCCATCCACACACCCACACCCAGCCTCATCCACTCCATCCACACTCCCACACCCAGCCTCATCCACTCCATCCACACTCCCACACCCAGCCCCACCCACTCCATCCACACTCCCACACCCAGCCTCACCCACTCCATCCACACTCCCACACCCAGCCCCACCCACTCCATCCACACTCCCACACCCAGCCTCACCCACTCCATCCACACTCCCACACCCAGCCCCACCCACTCCATCCACACTCCCACACCCAGCCTCACCCACTCCATCCACACACCCACACCCAGCCTCATCCACTCCATCCACACTCCCACACCCAGCCCCACCCACTCCATCCACACTCCCCCACCCAGCCTCACCCATTCCATCCACACTCCCACACCCAGCCCCACCCTCCATCCACACTCCCACACCCAGCCCCACCCACTCCATCCACACTCCCACACCCAGCCTCACCCACTCCATCCACACTCCCACACCCAGCCCCACCCACTCCATCCACACTCCCACACCCAGCCTCACCCACTCCAGCCACACTCCCACACCCAGGCCCACCCACTCCATCCACACTCCCACACCCAGCCCCACCCACTCCATCCACACTCCCACACCCAGCCTCATCCACTCCATCCACACTCCCACACCCAGCCCCACCCACTCCATCCACACTCCCCCACCCAGCCTCACCCATTCCATCCACACTCCCACACCCAGCCCCACCCTCCATCCACACTCCCACACCCAGCCCCACCCACTCCATCCACACTCCCACACCCAGCCTCACCCACTCCATCCTCACTCTCACACCCAGCCCCACCCACTCCATCCACACTCCCACACCCAGCCTTACCCACTCCAGCCACACTCCCACACCCAGCCTCACCCACTCCATCCACACTCCCACACCCAGCCTCACCCACTCCATCCACACTCCCACACCCAGCCCCACCCATTCCATCCACACTCCCACACCCAGCCTCACCCACTCCAGCCACACTCCCACACCCAGCCTCACCCACTCCGTCCACACTCCCACACCCAGCCCCACCCACTCCATCCACACTCCCACACCCAGCCTCACCCACTCCATCCACACTCCCACACCCAGCCCCACCCATTCCATCCACACTCCCACACCCAGCCTTACCCACTCCAGCCACACTCCCACACCCAGCCTCACCTACTCCGTCCACACTCCCACACCCAGCCCCACCCACTCCATCCACACTCCCACACCCAGCCTTACCCACTCCAGCCACACTCCCACACCCAGCCCCACCCACTCCATCCACACTCCCACACCCAGCCCCACCCACTCCATCCACACTCCCACACCCAGCCCCACCCACTCCATCCACACTCCCACACCCAGCCCCACCCACTCCATCCACACTCCCACACCCAGCCCCACCCACTCCATCCACACTCCCACACCCAGTCCCACCCACTCCATCCACACTCCCACACCCAACCTTACCCACTCCAGCCACACTCCCACACCCAGCCCCACCCACTCCATCCACACTCCCACACCCAGCCTCACCCTCTCCAGCCACACTCCCACACCCAGCCCCACCCACTCCATCCACACTCCCACACCCAGCCCCACCCATTCCATCCACACTCCCACACCCAGCCTTACCCACTCCAGCCACACTCCCACACCCAGCCTCACCTACTCCGTCCACACTCCCACACCCAGCCCCACCCACTCCATCCACACTCCCACACCCAGCCTTACCCACTCCAGCCACACTCCCACACCCAGCCCCACCCACTCCATCCACACTCCCACACCCAGCCCCACCCACTCCATCCACACTCCCACACCCAGCCCCACCCACTCCATCCACACTCCCACACCCAGCCCCACCCACTCCATCCACACTCCCACACCCAGCCCCACCCACTCCATCCACACTCCCACACCCAGTCCCACCCACTCCATCCACACTCCCACACCCAACCTTACCCACTCCAGCCACACTCCCACACCCAGCCCCACCCACTCCATCCACACTCCCACACCCAGCCTCACCCTCTCCAGCCACACTCCCACACCCAGCCCCACCCACTCCATCCACACTCCCACACCCAGCCCCACCCACTCCGTCCACACTCCCACACCCAGCCCCACCCACTCCATCCACACTCCCACACCCAGCCCCACCCACTCCATCCACACTCCCACACCCAGCCTTACCCACTCCAGCCACACTCCCACACCCAGCCCCACCCACTCCATCCACACTCCCACACCCAGCCTCACCCACTCCAGCCACACTCCCACACCCAGCCCAAGCCAGCGGCAGAGCAGCTTAGGCAGCTTGGTAAGTTGACTTGAGGTGGGAGTCATGTTTAGTAGTCAGAATAGTTGACATTGATGGAAGCAACAACAGCAACAAAAAACGGAAGTGTTTATACCGTCAGATGTTCCTGTCCAGGTCTGTACAGCTCATCACCTAGACTGCGCTCCTTCGTAACCAGCTGAGCTCTGCTACCTGATAACATATGCCTCTGCCTTGTTGGAGCCGGACCTTGGTCTTTGTGGGAATAGCGGGCCAGACTCAGGCTGGAACTTACACCTGCTCCTCAGGTACTGGGGCTCAGACCTCACACCTTCATAATCATATGAGCCAATCCTTTATAACAAATAAAAATCAATTCAATCTGTACCTCTCCACTTTGTATATATGTATATATCTTCTATGTATTATATATATGTATATATATGCATACTATCTATCTGTAGATATATCTATTGATTCTGTTTCTTTGGAAAATCTTAATGCAATTTCTGTGAATTTTTGTTTGAGGATTGAAGTTTTACATAGACATTCCTACTATCCCATATCCAGATTTTTTTGCATAAAAAATATTGCTAAGCCCTGGTCAGATGGCTCAGTTGGTTGGAGCTTCATTCTGTAATCCTAAAGGTGTGGGTTGGATTCCAGTCAGTGCGCAGGCCTAGGCTGCTGGTTTGATCCCCAGTCAGGGCAAGTGTGGGAGGCAACACATCAATGTTTCCCTCCCTCCCTCCCTCCCTCCCTCCCTCCCTCCCTTTATTCCTAAAAATCAATAAAACATATCCTGAGATATGTTTTAAAGACAGAGATTTTAAAGACAGAGTGTCAAGGGTGGATGTTTGGAAAGTTATAAAAGGACCCGTTTTGTGTCCCAGGTGAAGGAAGGTGACGTCATTCTCAATGGAGAAGGCAAGCGCTGAGGCTGCCTGTGTTCTCTGTGCCTCAGGGAGGAAGGGTGGGGTTCATGGTGGAGGCGGTGAGGCTCCTACTGGGATAAACTGGGGCTGGCAAGGTCATGGGGGCCCAAGCCCAGCAGGGGCAGGGAGCTGGGAGGGAGCTGGCACCTGGCCCGGAAGAGGGCTCCACACACTGGAACAGGTGCACCCACAACAGCAGTCCTCCTTTCTCATCTCAGGTCCTCAGACTCCCATCACCAGACACCGCTCCCTCCAAAAACTCTTTGTCAGCCCGGTAATGCCCCGAGCCCGTGTCTTGGACACGGGCGACGGTTTTGCTGTGGACACAGGGAAGCCCCACGCCCAGTCCTGGCTTTCACGCCCAGCCCTGCGGCCTCCGCTCCCGCTGGGGGTGGAGCTCATTTTAGCCCTAAATTCCCTTCCGCAGCTTCATCCAGTCACTCATTTACTCATCAGCTCCTTACCCAGGGTGCATGTAGGCACTTTATTACTGGCCAGGTATGTGGTGGGGAACCATATGCGTACTCCTGTCTCTGGGACGTGTCATCTGGCCGACAGGGGGCCAGGGGCCAGGGGACAGGTTTCAAAGCGAAGGCAGTGCTAGGCAGTAGAGGCCGCATGGGGTACTCAGTGTGTCCCATGGATACGCATGTAGAACAGTCTCTTTGGGGGACTGGGCTGGGCCAGGCACGGCGTCGGAGCTGAGTGGAGTGGGTTTGGGCAGTCACGGGGGAAAGGCATTTCTGTGCTCCCTGCACGGGCGGAGCCAGGCTGAGTCAGGGGACAGGACGGTGCCTTGAAGGCAGTAAAGGGATTTCCGTGCAGCTGGGCAGGGACAGTGATGGGACACGAGGACGAAGAGGCAGCATCTGCACTCACTGTGCCCCCCCCCCCCCCCCCCCGCCTGCTGAGGACTGTTATGCCCAGGGCATCAGAGACGTAAGCCTGTGCCACACCAAACCCCGTGCCCTTCGCACCCGCTGTCTCCCCCCCAAATGTCTCCGGCAATCGCCGTCTGGGCTCCGTCCAGCTCCTGGAAGACGGGAGCACACGCTTTCCGTCACAGAGAGCTGCTGCAGAGACATCTAATTTTACAGATCATGGTTTTGGAGAAAAATGTCACCCCAGAAGTGAGTGGGAAATTACTCACTTCTGGAGAGATGGAAATGTCAAGACAGAGGGGTCAGGCCCACACTGGGCTCCTGGGCGGCTCAGCAGCCTGCTGCACGCCAGCGCCCCCTCCCGGCTGCGGCGGGTGGTGCAGGCTTGGGGGCTGCAGACCAGGGTCCTTCTCACCTCACCCGCTGCATGGTTTCCCCTGCTGCTCCCTGCCTGGCCGGCCCCTCTTGCTCCCCCCAGGAAGCCCACATCCTCAGCTTAAATGTTGCCTCCTGGATGCCTTCCCTGAACCCTAGGTTGGCTCAGTGACCCCACTCTGTGTTTGCAGAGCAGACTGTAATGTAACTTTATCAAAGTATAATAGCTGCTTTGTTTGTTTTGTGTTCTTTTCCTAGCAGACCTTGGATATTCATGCGTGCACATACACACGGTGCTTATGTAAACTAGAGCGCATTTTCATAATATATAAATGGCAGTGGTAGTTAATACTCTCCTTTTCAAAAGTAAAGTGTATATATATATACACACACAGGCACACACACACACATTCATGTGCCCTCACATATTTTTCTAGATGTAATTCAAGAAAAGAAAAACATCTCCATGTATAAAGGTTTTCACTATAATGTTGTCTGTAATAGTCCTTTCCCTCCCCTCCCACCCTGAAATGCCTGAGGCCCAGCTGATGAAATTTCTCCTTAAATCACTGTGCGAAAAAGCCTCGTAAGAAACATTAGATACATCGGCTGATTTTTCCTTGGGGTCTCATTTTTCTATGTATTAAATGGAGAGAGACAAGATCTGTGTTGGAGCTCTCTGACGTCATCATGGCCGTGAGACTGTCACCACAGTGCCTGGGAGCACGGTTCCTCGAGGGCCTGGGAGGAGGAACTCGGTGGAGGCAGGGCCCATGCTGGGTTCCTCACTCTGAATGGCCCTGTGACCACACTCCTCTTTCTGGAGCTGAGGCACATGCCACGAGCTAAGGTAAGGCACTGGCAGTGACTGAGAACATCTGGGAAGAACAGAATAGAGGTAAAGGTAAGCTGCTCTGATAGACTCCAAAGTAAAGTGTCTTAATTGAAATGGAGTTTGTTTCTGTCCCCAGGGGTGGCAGACAGGTTGAGCAGGCAGTTCTGCCACCCTCCACATTAGCTTCCTGTAATGGTTCCATCAGCTGCCACCCTTCTCCCAGGTGGTAAGGAGGAGATAAGAGATCAGGGGAACCCCTGCCCCACCAGTATTAGCGGTGAATAGTTTATAGCTGCAAGGGAGTCTGGGGAATGCATCCAGCTGGCATTTATGCATGTGCTCAGGGTCCATATCAAGTGGCCAGGAGTGAAAGCCAGGTCATTCAGACAGCACTGAAAGCTGATGCAGGATCTTCCTTGATGAGGGCAGAGATGACATTTAAGCATCTCACCTCCTCCTGGCACTTTTAGTGGCAGACCCTACCCGGGAAACTTGACCTCTGATCCCAGTGCTAGCATGTATGATCATTAAATCTGGACTCAGGGGGGTGACTACACTATTCTTGTTATTTTGTTGACCTGGGTTGTATCCCCTCTTTCCTCTGAAAGCATTTGTGGTATTTTTAAGGCCTATGCCACCAATCTTTGAGTGCAGAGTTGGGCTGGTGGTTTAAGGCTGGCGAACCAGAGCATTTCTCTGCCACAATGACTGGTTCCTGGAGGGGCATGTGGCATGAGACGGGCAGAGCAAAGAGACCTAATCCCGATCATTTCAATGGAGTTATAGAGGAGATGCTCTCATCCTGCCAGGGTTTCTAAAGAGACAAAATGCAAACTCGGAGCCATGAGTGGCTATTTTTGCCCCTAAAGGGAAGAAGCTACTTGAGTATGAAGCTGAACTGAGAGATGAAGAAAGCTTGCAGGTGGCATTATTCAGAGCCGCTGGATCCAGCCATGCCTGAAGGTGTTGTCCTGGAATGGGCTGCAGGAGCACGGATGCCTGTCTCGGCTTAACTAGTTGAACTAAGAACTTGGAAAGAGAACAATTCTGATACGTCACCTGTCCAGTCCCTTGTTTTTCATCACAGGTCGTGGCTCTCAGACATGGCTGCACAGAAGAATGTCTAAGGAGCCTTATAAAAAACAGATATTTACTAAAAAATGTTAGTTCCACCAGGTGAGGGGAGGCTAACAATCTATGTTTAAAAGTAGCTTCCCCCGAGTTTCTGAAAGGCAGCTCCATGTGGGAAGAGCCTCCATGCTGCTTCCCAGTGTGATTACGGCTGTGTGACTTCTCTGGGTCACTTCAATTTTTTTATTTTATTTTTTTACTTATAACAGAAAGCGGGAAGACCAGATGATGTATTTTAAGTGGCCTTCAGCCCTAAGAGATTACCCTGATGACAGTCCCTGGGAACGCCTGCCTCCTCTCCTGCTCCAAATTCCTCCTGCACACACATGCACACACCCCCCCCCCCCTCACTGTGAGCAGACACGGCAGGAAATGCACCTCAGGCGGGGTTGGGGGTCCCTTTTCACAGCCCCCTCTCGCCTCTCCGCAGGCGCTGACAGGTGCGAGCTGAGACAGACAGGCCCGTGTGAAGCTCCGTGATAAGAGAAGCTGGGAGAAGAAACAGAAATATTGATCTCAGGAGCTGACAGGCTTCCTGCAGGAGCCAGCGGCAGGCGAGGCGAGCCCGCCTGAGCAGTGTACACCTTCCGCCCAACATTTCACCGCCGCAGTCTCCGTGAAAGCACCCTCCCCGCGGCCCACAGTGCTCGCCTCCACATTCTGTTGCTGACGCTGCAGCCCTCCATGTCCAAGGGCCTGCTGTGCCCGGAGCAGGCCGCGCCCCCTTCTGTCTGTGCCGGGACCTGGAGGCATGGCTGTGGCCCGGCCTCCTCCTGAGGCCCTTGCAAACTCTGGTCCAGCAGAGGGTCCTCTGGGAGCCTGGCTGGTGCTGCAGGCGGGGGTGTCAGCCCCGCCCCCTGCAGGACTTCCAAGGCATGGCCCAGGGCTGGGCCTTCCATGGGCAGGCCTGTTATGGTACTTGTTCACATCTGCCCTACCACTGCCCTACCAGGAGGGGGCCTGTTACAGTACTTGTTCACTTCTGCCCTACCAGGAGTGGGCAGGCGCCCTGTGCCCAGGACAGAAATCTCAGCCGTTTCCACAGAATGAACAGAGTGTAGGTAAATAGGAGAGACGCTTTATGAAAGTCACCAGCTAGTGGACTTACTATAAGATGTGCTGGCGGGAATCTGTTTAAAATGCATTTCACATGCATAGGCTTCCAATGCATAATTTAACCTTTCGCGTAACCATCATTTTGGACACCGCTACCATGCAGTTCTGAGTCTTGGGTTTGTGTTAGAGTCACGGAGACTGGGTAAAGCACGGATCCCTGCGCCTCGCTCCCCACCCAGGATGTCCACTAGGTAGGTCGGGGGTCGGGGGGGCACAAGGTTCTGCCTTTCCAACATGTTCCTGGAGACGCAGCTGATGCGGGTCCCCGGGCCACACTTCAAGGACCACTGCGACAGATGGCGTCACTCTGCTTCGGGGTCTTAGAAACAGGTGGGTGGAAGTTCTAAGAGGAGGCAGGTGTTCCCAGGGACTGTCATCAGGGTAATCTCAGTTGCATGGAAGTTCTCTATGGCACTGAGGCTTCTGAGGCCCCTATGGCTCCTCCTCAGGACAGTCCCTCACTCTGTGACCCTCCCCATGAGGCCGCAGTGCCTGGGGCAGGAGAATGAGGAGTGTGGGTGTTACTGGGAGAGACGAGGCGAGGACTGGCACTGTTGTGTGTGGGGGAACACACTCATCAGGGACATAAGACCAACAACAGGGAAATTAAGGAAAAGGTGTGGCCCAGCCGACGTGGCTCAGTGGTTGAGCATCAGCCTATGAGCCAGGAGGTCATGGTTCAATTCCTGGTCAGGGCACATGCCTGGGTTGTAGGCCCAGTCCCCGGTATGTGAATCCCGGTATGGGGCCTGCAGGAGGCAGCCAATCAATGATCCTCTCTCATCATTGATGTTTCTCTCTCTCTCCCTCTCCCTTCCTCTCTGAAATCAATAAATATATTTTTTAAAAGGAAAAAGGTGTGGGAGGCGAGCTGAGAAGGAAGAGAGATGAAACCTTTTGGGTGTCATAACGCAGTGACTAGCCCATGACTTCCTGGTAGAATCCCCGGGGGCTTTCACAGCAGCCCAGTACCTGGCCCCACTCTGGACCAATGGCAGCGAGGTTTCCTCTCTTGCTGCCTTTCAAACCACAGGACCACATGCAAGAAGCTCAAGCTAGCCTGCCAGCATCACACCTGGGAGTGAGGCCACCAGAGATAAGCCAGGGACCTGCCAGGCACTCAAAGATGCAGGGGAGAGTCTAGCAGAGAGGGTCCTGCTGGCCCAGACCATAGGAAACACTCGGTTAACCCACAGAGTCATACGCTAAATGAGGATTTGTTTTAAGGCTTGTTACACAGCAAAAGCTGACTGATACATCATGGTAGACCTAGGACCTCCGTGGGATGGATAACTGACTGTGAGGACTAGCCTGCTGGTATTCGTTTTCTACCCCAGCATTGCACATTATCAAAACGTTAGTGGCTGAAAGCAGCACACATTCATTACCTCACATTCAGTGACCTGGGCAGGGCATGGCTGGGCTCTGCTCAGGGGCCTATAAGGCTCAGACAAGTGCTGGTTGGGATGCAGTCAGCAAAGGGCTTGCCTTTGTTGGAATGTTATAATTTCTTATGATTACAAGACTGAGGGGCTGGCTGTTAGCTGGAGGCTGTCCCAGCTCCCACAGGCCACCTGCGGTTCCTGGACATGCGGGCCTCCTAGCCCAGGTCACCCACAACCAGGGAACTTGCTTATTGCAGTGGGGGTGGCGGGGTGGGTGTCCTCTGGGCCTGAGAAAGCTGCCAACAGGGAGAGAGACGGACTCCAGCAGATGAACACCACAGTCTTAGTGCACAGGCTCGTAATCAGATCTATCCCTTTACCCCCAACATATCCCATCGATTAGGAGTAAGTCCCAGGTGACAACCCGCCCGCCCCCCGCCCCCCCCCCCCCCCCCACACACACACACTCAAGGAGAGGAGACTATATAAAGGTGTGACGCCTAATCGAGCAACCTGCACTGGGTGTTCGTGGCAGACACGGGCCAGGACAGGAAAACCCTCACAGACAGGGAGTGATGCTGAGATGAGACAGATGCCACGTATGTGTTAACATAAAAACATTCAAACCTGTAAAGAATTTTTGTGAGTTTATTTGAGCCAAACTGTCGACAATTGCTGGGAAGCAGAATCTCAAAGGATTGGGATAATGCTCCGGAGAATGGCGGTTTTTCATCTATTTTTATACATTGCAATCAAAGGAGGAGGGAGACGTAGGTGGGTGACATGAAATCCATTGGTGATAGATTAGGGAGGCAAGAGAAAGCAAAGTGGAGGGGGGGCAGGGGGGGAAATCTCTGGGACTGGATAAAAAGTAAAATGATAGACACATGCTTCTACTCAGGTGGTGCAGGATAGCTAACAGTCAGCAATTAACATGATAACAGTAACAATGAAGGAATTTGTGGGATCTGTCCTGGCACCCAGGGCATTAGGTTGTGCCCTGAGGGATCTGGAAAAAGGGGAAGTTACAAGTTACCCTGACATTTTAATTATATGTTATCGTCGATGCAAAAAGACAGATAGGCTCAGTTAAGGTAAAAGTTGACCTTGTCAGGGAAGACACCAGCCTAGGAGGTGACTACCCACCATAACTGCTTTAGTTAAAGCTTAATTTCAGACCATCCTTGTGGTTACTGTAGGTCTGAGTTTGCAAGACCGCCACACAGGCCTTCCCTGAGCTGTCAGGTTAGCATGTGGCCCCTTTCGTCCACATATGTCACTGCCAGGACTTGGGCTTTTATTCTAAGGGCAGGACAAAGGGAAGTCATTGGAGGGTTTGGAATAAGGGAGAGGCAGGGTCTCACTAATGCTTAAAACCACTGCGCTGGCTGCCACTTTGATTCTAGATTTCGGGGACAGCAGTCAGAGGCGGCTACAATGTCCAGTGACCCCGAGGGAGGGTGGACCGGAGGCAGCAGGAGAGGCGGAGTGAGGCACTGAGGAGGGACTGACTTTCCAGCCAGGGACATCAGGCCTTCCTGAGTCTCCATCGGCAGGTGGAGGGTGGACACCCTGTGTGACTTCTTGCCACTCGGGACTGGGCCCTGTGGCAGGTTCTGCTCTCGATGCCTGGGCTCCTGCAGGGTCTCCGCCACCAGCCCTAGGCCCGCTGCCGCCTGTTGCTGGGACTCTGGCCGCAAGCAGTTCAGCAAAGTCTTTGGTTTAAAGATCTGGGATGGGATCTACTCATCACTGCCTGCCTGGGCCTGATTGACCTGTCTGCAAAATGAGGGTGACAATGGGAAACCCGGGTTCGCTTATGGACCTACTAACACATTTCAATCAAGCACCTGCTAGAATGAAGCTGGCCAGTCCTGCTCGCCCCTTGAGCAAGTTTGCCCTGTGCTGACAGCCCCCGACATGGCTGTGATGGGAGCTTGTGTTCACAGGAGGAGACCTGGACTGTGGCTGCTTGTGAGAGGTGTTGGCAACTTTTTCAGACCCAGAGGACCATGCCCACCCCCCCTGCTTCTTCCCCAAGGGCACGGAATGCTAATCCCGAGGCAGCGCCTCAGAGCCATAGGATTGCAATGGCTCGGATGGCCAGAGGGGACAGAAAAATTACATCAAGTGACAGAATGGCATGAAGGCTGCTCCTGTCTTGGCTTTGGCTGCCGCCACAGGCACCAGTGGGCGTGCCCACAAGTGGGTGTGTTCCAGACCCAAAGCCGAGTCAGGGAAACCTCCGCAGATGAGACAGTGAGCTGACAGCGAATCACTTGAACCACACTTTCCTACACCCACCTGGTGCTTGATGTCTCTCTGACTTTTGAAAAGATACTAGCTCAGGCCTGTTTAGCTCAGTTGTTTGGAATGTCTTCCATGCACCAAAGGGTTGTGGGTTCGGGCAACCAATCAATGTTTCTCTCTCACATTGATGTTTCTCTCTCTCTTCCTCTCCCTTCCTCTCTCTCTAAAATCAGTAAAAACCCATCCTCAGCTGAGGATTAAATCTTTTGAAGATATAAAGGGTATAGAAAAAGCTGAGAACAGTTGTCAAGGAGAAGCATTTATTAGGGAGCGTCTCGGGTCTGCTACTGGGCCAGCGACCTCCTATAGGAAGACAAAGTTGTGACAGCGCTGTCACCAGGTTCTGAGGGAAAGGACAGCAGGACAGCCACATCCAGTGTCAAGGGTAATTATTACAAAGCCGAGGGGGCTCATCAATTAAACTGTCGGGTTTCTGAGCTGTCGATGAATGCCAAAGGAGGTCAAGTGTCAGGCAGGAAGGGGTTAATTGGAGAAGGTTTTAGCCCCAGCCTACTTGCTGCCAGAGATAGCCAGTCTATATTTTCACTCCTTCTAATGATGTTAATTAAGCTCATTGCAGTGACAAAGAAGGGAGATTTGTGGAGATGGGAGCTCATTGCAAAGATCCAGGAAATCTCTAGTAACAATACCCCTGGGTTGGGCCAGCTGTGCTCACAGCTGAGGGCAGGGGAAGGCCCATATGCAAATCTTTCTACCTCTAAGCCCTCCTCAGCTTTCTCCCTGGCCTCCCTACAGAGTTCAAGTTCAGAGGGTGCTTCAAACACTTGGAGATAAACAGGCTTATGTCCCTGTGTTCTGTCACCTGTCACCGCCATTTCATTGACATCTTCTATGGCCAACAGCATGGATACAACATGCAATTTTTCCAGGACCTGTTTCCTAATCTTCCCCAAAGGGCCATCCTCCGGCTCTCAGCGCTCGGCTGGGCTCCCTGGCAGCTCAGAAAGAATTCTGCCCCCAGTTCTCTGCTAAACTCCCGTTGCCTCGGCCAGAAGGGCAGTGCTCCAGGTGCCCGGGCCTCACAGAACCTTCAGCGTGGGCACACTTCTCTTCACCCTCGATGGAGGCCACACCAGCTCTTTATTGTGCCCAGTGCTGCCGGTGGAAATTGTGTTCTTCCGAGGAGTCCCCAGGAAGCAGTCTGAGAGACTGACTGACGCATGGGGGCTGTGGCGTGGTCATGTGAGAAGGCTGCCCTGGTTCCCAGTGTCCCACCTCCATCGGCCCCTCCATGGAAAAAGCCAGTCTTGTCTTCATCAGGCCCAGAGGTCAGGCCAGTGTGCAGACATTTGCATCCTGCCAAGGGTGTCCCAGTCCCGCCTTATCGCCTCCGGCTAGCTGAGCTGGTTTGCATGGTTGCCCTTCCACTGAGGCCAGAGTTCAGAGTCTGTGGGGAGTCTGCTGGGCTGCCTGCTGGGCTGTAGGCTAGACTCACAGGGCTGCTGTGGAGAAAATGCGCAAACAAATGGGGGGAGTGCATGTTACTGGATGAGACAGAGAGAGGGATAGAGGGAGGGAGGGAGAGAGAGAGAGGCTTTGTTAGCTGGCATTATACTATGTTGGGCTTGGGAAGGACCAGAGGTTCTCAAACTTTTGTGGGATTGTGCTGTGTCCACCTTCTAACCGATCCATTCTTTCCCCAGGCTGGCCGCACAGGCCTCTGTGGTGCCATGTTGGCCTTACTACGCATGTGCTCACCTCCCCTTTATTATTCTACCCCTTCCCCAGTGATCTGTGGGGAGCGGGCCTGGTTCCCTGGGGAGTGCGAAGCTGGAACTTTCCTGATTAAGCAGACGTATGCTCCCTAGTTGATTAAGTTTAATAATGTCTGATTCCCTCTGCTCCCTTTCCTCATTAATATTTAGCTACCTGCTCTGACACCTCCACACAGAATCCATGGTCACCCCTGCATAAGAATGCTTCTTGGTCACACCAGCTCATGCAAATGAATCCTGAGCTCGAGTACTGCGGGTGGCAGGAGGGTACTGCTTAAAGGCACCATCAAAGGCATCTGAGTTGTAGTTCCAGCCAGGCAGGATCTCCTGCAACTACAGGAAATTATTTCAGCAGCAGGCCTTCCACAATGAGCAGACTCGCCATTCAGAGCGCTGGGGTCTCGTGGATCTCCGTAGTGACATTTCTTCATCACTAATTGTGCCGTGTGGGCTGGGACTCTGTTTCATTCCACTGTAGTACCCATTGTCCTTCAGCTTCTTGTCATGGCTTCCCTCTGGGGATGTCTAGAATTCTGTGCTATCTTCTATGTCTCTGTCTCTTATGTGAACTTCTCAAGAGAAACAGTCAGGTTTAATCATTTAATTACTCTCCAATATTACTCAATTAGCCACTATGCAATAAAGCATGTCTATATTAGGCAAGATTCCCTCAGCAGCCACTTCATGGGCTGTCGGTCTGAGATTGGACAAACCCTGACGCTGTCAGGTACAACCATAGTTCAATCCATTGACAGCTAAGCATAAAAAGTTGCTGATGGTCTGGCCACTCAGAAGGAGCACTTGAATGTAAGGGCCATCCTGGAATTCATAAACGCTTCTCTCATTTAGCCAAGCTCTGGGCTCAGGTGTCTAACTCTCTCCTTGCCTAGTCACTCGAGGATCTCCAACTTACCACATTCTAAAATAAATTTTCATCTTCTCTGCGCAAAAACTCATTAGTTTAATGTAATCCCATTTGTTTTGTTTTTTTTTATTGTTTTTTTCCCTGCCCAAGGAGATGTATCCAAAAAAAAAAAATTGTTTTTTTCTAAGAGCAATGCCAAAGAGTTTACTGCCTATGTTTTCTCCTGGGAATTTTATAGTTTCAGGCCTTACATGTTAAGTCTGTAATTGATTTTGAGGGTTTTTGTTTCTGTTGTTGTTGTTAATCCTCACCTGAGGATATTTTTTCCATTGCTTTTCAGAGAGTGGAAAGGAGGGAGGTTGAGAAAGAGAGGGGAGAAGAAAGAGAGAGAGAGAGAGAGAGAGAGAGAGAGAGAGAGAGAGAGAGAGAGAGAGACATTGATGTGAGAGAAACATTGACTGGTTGCAGGAGGCAGGCAGTGAACTGTAACCCAGGTGTGTGCCCTTGACCAGGAATTAAACCTGCAACCCTTTAGTGTGTAGGCCAACCCTCTAACCACTGGACACACTGGCCAGTGCAATCAAGCATGTCAAACTCAGGGCCGGCAGGCTGCATGCCATAAATGAGGTATGTGGCCCACTGGCCGTGAGTTTGACATGCTTGTAATGCACATGGTATAAGAAAGTGGTCCAATTTCAGTTTTTTTGCATGTATCTGTCCAGTTTTTCATCACCATTTATTGAAGAGACAGACTTCTTTACCCCACTGTTTAGCCATGCCTTGTTTGTCATAGATTAATTGATCATATAAGTGAGGATTTATTTCTGAGCTCTCTATTCTCTCCCATTGATCTATATAGCTGTTTTTATGCCAGTACCATGTTGTTTTGATTATTGTAGCTTTGTAGTATAGTTTGACTTCAGAGAGCATGATATCTCCCACTTAGTCCTTTCTCAAGATTTCTGTGGCTATTTGGGGTCTTTTCATGGGCCCAGAGACATTTTATAATTAGTTGTTCTAACTCTGAGGAAAATGCTATTGGTATTTAGTAGGGATTACATTGAAACTGTAAATGACTTTAGGTAGTAAGAACATTATAACTTTTTTTTGGTAAGTATGCACTTCTGCCATTTTTTAAATGATTTTTAGGTTGTTTTTATAGTTGTCTCCTGTTCCTTTCTTCTCCCAACCTTTTCCCTTGTGGTTTGCTGTTTTTCTTTGCTGCTGTGTTTAAGTTCCTTTATCTTTGCTTTTTTCATATCTTTTGCAGGTTTTTTTTTTGTGTGTGGTTACCATGAGGTTTATGCACATCATTCTTTATCGACAGCAGACTCGATTAAACTGATAGGTGTTTAAGTTTGAATATATTCTTTCAGGAGTACATGTTTACTTTCCCTCCATGTGTTATGTCATTGATGTCTTATCTTAGCTCTTTTTGTGTTGCGTATTTCCTAGCTACCTATTGCCATTTGAGCTGAATTTGATAATTTTTTCTTTTAACCTTTGTAATAGTTTTGAAAATGTCTGATTTTCTGTATTTATTAAATATCTGGCTTCACCTGTGAGGTATTTTACTTATTTATTTCTTGTTGTGGTCTTTTTTTCTACTTAAAGAAGACCCTTTAACATCTCTTGTAAAGCTGGTTTAGTGGTGATGAACTCCTTTAATTAATGCCTGTCCCGGAAACTCTTTATCTCTCCTTCAATTCTGAATGATGACCTTGCTGGGTAAATTACTCTAGATTGTAGGTTCCTTTTTTCAGCTCTTAAAGTATGTCTTGCCACTCCCTTCTGGCCTATAAAGTTGCTGCTGAGAAATTGTTGGCCTTTGTGTTTAAGTCGTTTTTTCTTTTGCTCCCTTTAAGATTGTCTCTTCATCTTTAACTCTTGCCAACATGTCCCGATGTGGGTCTCTTTGGATTCATCTTGTTTGGAACTCTGTGGTTCCTGGACCTGGATGTCTGTTTCCTCTCCCAGGTTAGGAAAGTTTTTAGTCATTATTTATTTGAATAAAGTTCTTGTTCCTTTACACATCTCCTTCTTGAATCCCTATAATTCAAATATTTGAGTGTTTGATCCTATCCCAGAGGTCCCTTAAACTATCCTCATTTTTTAAAATTTCCTTTTTCTGCCTGATGTTCTGATTGGTTGAATTCAACTAGTCTCTCTTCTAGGTCTCTGATCCATTCTTGGATCAGCTAATCTGTGTCAACTAATCTGCTATGAACCCTTCTAATGTACGTGTCATTTCAGTTATTGTAGACTTCATGTCTGCTTGGTTCTTTCTTATCCTTTCTAACTCTCTGTTGAAGCACTCCCTAAGTTCCTCTATTCCACTCTCAAGTTTGGTGAGGATCATTATGAATGTTTCCTTGAATTCTTTATCAGGAAATTACATATTTCCATTTTCTTAGGGTTTTTTTGGGGGTGGGGATTTTTCTTATTCTTTCCTTTGAGAGATATTCTTCTATCTTTTCATTTTGTTTTACTTTCTATGTTTGTTTCTATAAATTAGACAAAACAGTTGCCTCGTCCAGTCTTGGAAAAGTGTCTTTATGCAGAAGTGGACTCTGATTAGACCATGTGTCCTGGGTGCCCATGTGTCCAGTAGGAGCCGAGCGGGCGCCTAAGGCATTGGGCCGCTGACTCCCCTTCCTGGAGCAGCCAGCGGGGAAGCCTGGTGCATGTAGTAATGCTCTGTGGATCCTGCTTTCTCCCTTGGTTTGGGCCAAAATGGGCTCTGGAAAAGCACTGCACTGACTTGCAGGTAGGCCAGAGCTCCTGGACAGAGCCCCACCCCTCTAAGAAGGTGGGGGACAGAGCCTCGCCCACTCTTTGGCTGTAGTGACACCCTGTGCTCCTGCCCCTTTGTTGGGAGGCAGGAGGCTCTGGGTGATGCAGCAGCCATCCTGCAGGTAGTCCAGACCGCATGAGCTCCTGCCCCTATAAACACAGAGGGGAGCTCCCTGATGCTGGAGAGCGCATGCAGCTCCCAGAGGGCTCCCGTGGCTTCCCAGCCTCTCCATTGGACTCCTCTTGTTTGCTGTCAGAAGCAGTTCACTCAGTGCTCCGCTGTCTTGCAGGAGTGACTGCTACTCACTTATGTGTGTGTTTCATTTTGCTTATGGGAGGGAAGAGGTGAGTGTTCTCCTATTTCACCGCCATTGGGGCCTCTAATTAGTGTTTGATCTGAGGGGTGATCATTGCACCAAGGTTATATTGTTTTTGTAAATTAGTTATTATTTTTCATACATATATATAAATACACTGTATACATAATAATGCCTGTGATTTTATACATGTATATGGAAGTGAGAGTATACATGAAACCAGACTGAGTTCCTAATTGTTGAAGCAAAATGATGGGTACATGGAGTTTCATTATATTACCTTCTTTGCTTTTGATTGTGTCTGAATTGTTTTAGGTGAGGCGGGAAGGAAAGCATAAGATGCTTGCTCCTTTTTCTGTTCCTTTAGTTCATTTCTTTAAATTTCAGCTCCACTGCTACCTCCTTGGAGTAACTAGAATGGGCACTTCTCATTCTTTTCTGGCTTCTGAGAAAGCAGATACTTTTGTTTCCAGAACTTCCTGCAGTTAGAAAGGAGACCCCACTCCGCCAAACAAATGCATGTGCCCAGATTTTAAATGGAAAGAATGTGGAATGGGGACTCAAGATCAGGAGTGCATTGAGTCCAGTGTAGACCGAGCTACCCAATACCCTCTGATTACATTCCTTATCTACTTAATTCAGCCAGAGAAGGACCCTGTTGCTTGTGATCAAAAGCATTACTTGAAGAGAATCTTTTCCCTGTTCCCAGCTTAGATCACACTTGTGTTACAGATTTTTACATAACAATGTGCTTACCTTTATATAGAGCTCCATGCAGTTCTGGCTTGCTCGCATACTTATTGGATGAGTATGTGTGTCCCTGATCTTAAAGGAGCTTTTTGGGCGCAGGAATCTTGTGTGTTTGCTCTACGTCTGTATTCCCAATGCCAGGCACCGTGCCCTGTGTATTGTATAAGCTCAGTAAGTGTCAGCTGAATGAGTGAATAAGAAGAGGAGGGGGCATTGTATAGCACTCAGCAATAAAAAGTTATTATATTTTTTGTAATAATAACTCTGGATTGCCTGCAAGTTAATGCAGCCGGCTCCTCTAGGTCCATCCATGTTGTTGAAAATGATAAGGTTCCATTCATTTTATGGCCTAGTAATATTCCATTATATTCTTGTGACACATCATTATTCAATTATCTATTGATGGACAGTTAGGATGTTTCCATATCTTGACTGTTGTAAAACAGTAGAAACAGACTCATAGCTACAGAGAACAAACTTATGGCTGCCAGATAGGAGGGGGTTTGGGGGACTGGGTGAGAAAGATGAAGGGATGCAGAAGTACAAATTGACAGTTACAAAATGGTCATGGATGTAAAGTACAGCATTGGGAATATAGTCAATGATATTGTAATAACTGCATGTAGTGTCAGATGGGTACTAGACTTATAGGGGGATCACTTCATAAATTATATGTGTCTAACCACTATGATGTACACTTTCAACTAGCATATTATTGACTGTCAACTGGAATTGAAAAATAAAATAAATAAAATAAAACTGTTATATCCTTTAGGGCGCATGAAAGAGTAGACTTTAGAATCCTGTAGGTAGGGGGACTGCAAGACTAGTTACGCTGAATGGCTTGAGGCACATCTCTCCGTGGAAGGCACTTAATTGCCAGTGCCAACCTTCTGACTCTCTCGTGTCCCCTGCTTCAGTGACCAAATGATGACCTCGCTCAAGGAGGGCAGAGTCGGCCAGCCTAGGTGCCCGAGTGACTATGTGGAGTCAAGTGACTAAATGGGAGTCCTTTCACTTCAGCCTGACCTACCCTATCCTGACACCTACAAGCAGAAGAGAAAGAAAAATGAACAATATGGCGGACCTAGAAGATGTCATGCTCAGGGGATAAGTCAGTCACTGTGTGATTCCTCTTATCTAAGACATGGAGAATAGTCTAACTTACAGAAGCAGCCAGCGGAATGAGGTTACCAGGGGACAGAGGAGGGGAA
Source organism: Myotis daubentonii (assembly GCF_963259705.1). Lineage (NCBI taxonomy): Eukaryota > Metazoa > Chordata > Mammalia > Chiroptera > Vespertilionidae > Myotis > Myotis daubentonii. Next base: position 8,236,982 of record NC_081843.1, read on the forward strand.
AGGAGAGTTGTTCAAAGGAGATGAAGTTACAGATGAGTTCCAGCGATCTGCCAGACATCCTGGTACCTGCAGTTAACGACAGATCCTGTGCACCTAAAATGTGTTAAGAGGTTAGGCCCCATATTAGGTGTTCTTACCACTGAAAACAAACAGAAAAAACAACAACAATAAAGAGACCCTGAGAAACTTTTGGAAGTGATGGATTTTTTTTATAACCTTGGTTGTGGTGGTGGTAACACAAATATTTACCTATGTCCAAGCTCATCGAAATGTATACATTAATTATGTGCAGGTTTTTTGTTTTTTTTTTTCGTATGCCAGTTACACTTCTAGGGTGAAATGGAAATTTTTTAAAAAGCACAAAAAAAGGAAGTGGAAAGAGGTGTCCGTGGACAAAGGAGAAGATATACGACAACAGAGAATCTAGTCCCCAGTAGACAGATCCCTGGGCTTGTCTGTGGATATTTTGGGGCTTGAATCTCAGCTCTGCCACTTATTAGCTGTGCGATACTGGGTATTTCTTAATCTCTCAATCTCAGTTTCCTCTCTTGAAAAACAAGAGAAAAAATAAGAGCAGGTTTCTGGGGTGTTGCATAGGTTAAGTTTAAATGAGATAATTTCTGGCTAAGCACCTGCCTGGCATGGTGTGCTGGGTGCTCAGCGAATATTGAGTGAGTGAGTGAGTGAGTGGATGGAGAGAAGTTTCGGGGGAACAGGGAGGGGCAGACGGAGGCAGCTGTGTAGTCAGAGGAGGCCTGATTGCTAAGCAGGCCGGTGCCCCGACTCTCCCAAGCCTGTCACTGTGCATTGTAATTTAGTAAATCATTTCGAGCAGTGGGGTGTTTGCTTACTCAATCAAGAAGTGGATTTATGCCTAATTCTAGTGGCTCCTCTGCAAAGAGCTGTGAGCTCAGGAGGCGCCCGGCTCGGGAGCCAGATTGTGCGTGGTGATTTATGTGTTCTGGGAGGCTGGCCCCACAGCCACGCGCATAAACCCGAGTCCTGCAGGGAGCCCTGACTGGGCCTGGCACACCTTGGCACGGCCCCAGCCCCCTGTCACTTGATGTTGCAGAGTGAGGGCCAGGGCTCAGCACAGAGGCTGCTGGGTCTCATTTCTCACTCATTTATGTAACCAATAAGCACTGGGCACCTGCTCTGTGCCGGTTCTGGGCTTGGTACGTGAGACGTCAGCGGAGAACTTGAAAGACAGTCCTGACTATCCGATACTCATACTGCGTTGGGACCATCAAGTGTGAGAAGTGGTGAAAAGACAGTGCAGGTGCCCTGGGGGCAAGGAGGGCAGCATCTCGGCTCCTCTGAGGCCTGAGGTGCTGACTTTCGAGGGGGGCCCTTTCCGCTTACAAGGAGGCGTCTAAGAGGAGGAAAGGAGGGAGGGAATAGAGAGAAAGGAGGTAGAAAATTCCGGAGGGCAAGTAGGCGGTGTGTCTGGAAAGCAGAATGAGTTTGGGGAGGGTGAGCGGTGGGCGAGGTGCTGGCGGTGGCGGGTGTCCGGGTGCAGGGCCTTTGCAAGCCCAGCGGAGTGTGGCCTCTGCGGAAGGGAGTGAGGAGCAGGGGGCGCGTGATTGCGCTGCACTGAGTTCCCAGGGCTCTTCGCGCAGCACCGACAGGTGACAGGCGGAGGCTGGAGGCCAAGCAGGAGGCAGAGGACTCCAGGTGAGAACTGACGGCTCCTGGGGCCAGACGGGACAGAGTTTACAGGTAGGACATAAAGCAGACAATAGCTGTCCAAAGTGCAGCTTCCCTGACTTAGTTTCCATGACTCTACTATAGGTTCCACTACTGTGCCCAGGTACCTATTTATTTTTGTTTCAACCCTCACCTGAGAACATGTTTTTATTGATTTTAGGGAGAGAGGAAGGGAGGAGAGAGAGAGAGAGAGAGAGAGAGAGAGAGAGAGAGAGAGAGAGAGAGAGAGAGAGAACCATTGACCATTTGTCTCCCTTATGCACCTTGACTGGAGACTTAACCTGAAACCTAGGTATGTGCCCTGACAGGGAACTGAATCCACAACATTTTGGTGTAAGAGATGTGTTCCAACCAATTCAGCCCTCCAGCTCTTTAAAGACAGGAAAAATAAGGCACAGAGAAGTTATGTATTTTGCTAAGGTCACACAGTTTGTAAGTGACAGACCTGGGATTCAAACCCAGGTAGTTTAATCCCAAATCCAGGCATTAAACCCCTAAGCTTGCCTGTCTCAGACCACGAGCTTTCTGGAACGTCAGTGTCCCAGCTCTGTAGCATCCTGCCACCCCGCCCAGCACCTGGCACCTGGTAGGAACTTCACTGATGTCTGTGGAATAAATGACTGATTGATGGGTAGAGCCTGCTCAGCTGCCTGGAGTTTTCCAGGGACCATAACAGCCGTCCCTGTCCCTGCATCTCGCCAGCCTGGTCCTCTGCCCTCTAACCAAGGCTTAATTAGGAAACGAGGCGGAGACCTCATGGGGCTCCTTGGCACATGCAGACCCATAATGCACTTGCAAGCCTTTCGTGATGACACGGCGCTCTGCCCGTGGTGGCGATGACAACTGTCACCGTCCTGGCTGAACCCCACGTTGATCCGGGCGGCGATCTTCTCTCTGTTGGACCCCACAAGCGTCCTTTCCGTGGAATCCGCAGCGCAGGTCAGTTACCGCTATCCGTGCCCGGGGCTGTGGCCGCCAGGCCATCCTTCTCCCGGCAGCCGGCTCCCGGGGCTCTGCAGCGGGAACCTCTCCCTCCTGGTGGCGGCTCCTTCCCCGTATTTACTTCTCCTTAATCTGCATATCATCACCAGCACAAAGCCCTGGGAATAGCATCTGACAAATGATGCCTATTAAAAACAACCGGCGAGCACTTCTCTTTCACCGCCTTCTAATTTGGACGAGCATCATAGCCACGCGCCGCCAGACAGGCGGCTTTATGCGAGGAGCATGATGGAACGCCGCGGCGCCGGAATGGCAGCGACCAAATGGTAATTTCTGCTTCAGAAATTGGTCATTTATTTTGCTGGTCTGTTCTTACGTTCAAATTAGATGAAGTTTAATATACTGTAAAATTGAATGTATTCTGTCCTTTTCAACAAATATGGCATGTGTGAAAATGATTTATGGCTCGTGGGAACCTCGAAAATGTTAAATAACTCTCTTTCTGTGTTTCTTAAGTAAGTTATGGCCCCAGTTTAAACACAGGAAAAGAAAATCTTTATGAAGCCCCCGGCCCTGTTTCTGCTCTCGACGCAGCGATAACGAGCCAGCCGGCCACACGTGTCAGGTTGGACTGTAGGGCAGCCACACTCATCCCCACCTCAGCCCCCTCCTATTAGTCGTAACAGGAGGAAAGCAAGTCCCCCTCCCGCCCACTCCCATCAGTGTTAGAATTTGTGACTTAATTTCTAAGGGAGCTGCATGGAGACCGGGTGCCCGGCCCGGCCGTTCCTCCCAGTGGGTGTCTGGCATCCTGCTGCCTGTGGACCGGGAACAGCTGCTTGAAATGGGTGCGTGGGGGCAGGAGGCAGAGCGGGAGGGAGGGCGGGTACAGCTCTCCAGGGACAGGGATGAAGGCTTGACTATGCCGCCCACCCTCCCCAGCACTTCTCCATGCCGAACAGAAAACTGGAGAAGCCCAGGTAAATGCCAGAGGGCATGGCCAGACGTCCCAGACAGTGGCCAGGCCACAGCCCCTCTGTGGCTGCAGACAAGTCTCTTGAACACTCTGAGCCTTAGCTTTCTCATCTGTAAGATGAAGAGGTCACATGACAATAACTGCCTCTTTCATCATGTGTACCATGTGCCAGGCCCTGTTCTACGTACTTGACACATATTAACTTGCTCCAGGTCACACAGATGGAGGCAGGGTTTAAGCCCAAGTGGTCTGACTCTACACTCCATTCTTTAAACCTAAGGCGAAGCAATCCACACCAGGAGGAGACTAATAAGGAGACAGTGGCGGTGGCCAGGCTGGCCATTTCTTCACTGGAAAGTCTTCAGTACCCAATCCCCCCTGATGTGACAGCCACAGGGCACCACGGCGAGTGGACATACAGATTGACGAGGAGTTATGGTCTTTAATGCACTTCACATGTACCTGAAAGCATCCATAAGCGTGAGTCTTCTTGCACCCACTGACTCTTACACCAGCTGATTCCTGGTGACAACAGAACTTTCCGTCACTCCGATTAGGGGGCAGTCCAGCTCCTGCAGTGGGAGAAAGGGAGGGAATTACAATGTGTCCCAGCCCTGCCAGACGTGCCCCAGTTTCTCTGTTTATGCTATTGTTTCGTTCTCACAACAAGGTAGACGTCAACATCCCTATTGACAGCGGAAATAACCAAGGGCTGGTCTGCGGGTCCTACGATCCTACAACTTCCTCAGTCACCCTCCAACTTCTACCGTTGGGCCAGCTTCATCCCAAAGCAGAGCTCCCTGGCTGGTCAGCAGGAGCCAGAGGTCACCGAGGCCTGGGGGAAGGAAAGGTCCTGGGAGGGGAGATTTGCCGACACAATGAAAGCCCAGGCAGGTGGGAGGCGTGAGCAGACAAACAGCAACATGGCCGATAAGGGACCATCGGCATTGACGATGGAGAGTCCGGCTAGTCAGACCTGGGTCGAAATGCTCGCCTCTCCTACCCTTAGCCAGGGGACCTCGGGCAAGTTTCATCTACTTTTGGAGCCTCTATCGCTTCTTGGCCTTTTGGCTAAGATCAAATGTACTTTTGGAGCCTCAGTTTCCCCATTTCTAACACTCTAACGTGGGTGTTGAAGTCCTAGCATTGTGGTTAGAATGTAATTAGATGCTGTGTGGATGGATGGTCTTAGCCCAGTGCCCTGCGGAGAGAAAAGGTTCCTCATTAACAGTGACTGTAATTATATTAGGAATTCTTGCTCCGGCTCACCGCAAAGAGGGAAAACATAACTAGGCCGTCCTTGGTGCAATTGGGAAATACCTCACTCCATCTGTCGCTGGCTCTCTGCGTACCCTTTCCCTGTAGGAAGGGGCAGTGAGCGGATACCCAGGAAACCCAGCTGACCAGTAAAGGGGGGCACACACAGTGACCCACTGCTGCTCTGCCCCCAAATATCCTAATCCTCTCGGTCTGGGCTGGAATCGTGGGCAACTTGGGAAACCCTGCCCCGAATGGTGGGCCTCACCTTCAACATGCGTTGGAGTCATCTGGAGAAGTTGACACTGCAGAGTCTGACCCCCGTCCCATAAAACTGAAATTCGGGGTCTGGGACCCCAGGTCCTGTATCTTCGTTTGGTTTTCTCCTGATTTATTTATGGATTTATGTATGTATGTATGTATTTATTTACTAGAGGCCCGGTACACGACATTCACGCCCTGGGTAGGGGGTCTCTCAGCCTGGCCTGCACCCTCTCGCAGTCCAGGACCCCCCGGGGAGCCGGCCTAAGCCGGCACGTGGACATCCCCCAAGGGGTCCTTAGCACTGCTGCAGAGGCCAGAGGGGCTCCCACCACTGCCACTGCGCTCAACAGCCATGAGCCTGGCTTGAGCGTTTGCCTCCTGGTGGTCAGTGCACATCATAGCGACGGACTGATCATTCCTCCATTTGGTCGATTTGCATTTTAGCCTTTTATTATATAGGATTATTACAACCTCATTCTCATCAAACCATCTTATAATCGCTTACTGTCAGAGCCAGTAAGAACACTGCTCAGCACTGCTGCTCTGAGTTGCTCTGAGTCCATATATTCTTCTAAATTCTTCCTGACTACTCCAGAGTAGGTTCCTTCTTGAACCCTACTCGCTACACTATCTGTTGGGTCCAAGCCCCTTTGCCTAGGGACTGGACCTTCTTGGATACTGGGTCTTAGACAGTGAAACTGTGAGAGGTTGTGTGTGTGTATAAGAAGGAGTCTTTATTGCAGAATCCAGTGGCCATATAGCCTTCTGGCAAAACAGTCCTTCACAGCAATTCTATAGAGGCAGGCAGCCGGACACCAGCTGATAAATGCATATCTTTCTCACACAGTGGTAGCAGTCTCTGTACCCAAAGCTATTATCTGAGCAGCTGCATGCTGCCCCCTACACTTACCAGCTCACATCGTATCTGCACCTGAGCTCTCCGCCTCAGCCTCTTCTCTTGTCTCCCCTGCCTGACACACTGGCTGGTTAATGTGGTAGCTTTATCTGAGCTGTCTCTGAGCTCTTAGCCTTACATCATAGCAGTCCCAGCTCTCGGCTCCATCTGAGCTCTCCAGCCTTTGCCCTCCTCTCTCTAGCTCACTCCTCTGCCCTGCACACTGGCTGGTCTCTGTAGTCTATGTCTCTGTGCAGCACATGCCAGCACCCTTCTCCCTACTCCAGCAGACTAGCTAGTCATTAACTTGTATATTATTCCAGAGACGAAGGCTTCATGCCCATAGTTACATCAACCATATTTTGGCTACAGAAGGGCACGTGTGTGCAGTATATGATGGCATTGTTGTGCCTGTGTCCTCCACCTGCTTATGGTATCTTAGCTTAGGCACAGAGTGGCCTTGGACATTCCAGCATACTAACAACAAGACCTTCACACTCTGAGTAGCCTTGGCTGTCTAGAGACTCTGATGTGGTTCCCCACTTACCTGGCTAGTCATCTCTGTATCTGCAGAGTTCAGCACATGCTCAACAAACACTGGGGGTCCATCCATCCATCCATCCACCATCCATCCATCCATCCATCCATCCATCCACCATCCATCCATCCATCCATCCATCCACCATCCATCCATCCATCCATCCATCCACCATCCATTCATCCATCCATCCATCCATTCATCCATCCGCCATCCATTCATCCATCCATCCATCCATCCATCCACCATCCATTCATCCATCCATCCATCCATCCATCCATCCATCCCTCCATCCATCCATCCATCCACCATCCATCCATCCATCTTTCCATCCATTCACCATCCATCCACCATCCATCCATCCATCCACCATCCATCCATCCATCTTTCCATCCATTCACCATCCATCCATCCATCCATCCATCCATCCATCCATTCATCCATCCACCATCCATTCATCCATCCATCCATCCACCATCCATCCATCCATCCACCATCCATCCATCCATCTTTCCATCCATTCACCATCCATCCATCCATCCATTCATCCATCCACCATCCATTCATCCATCCATCCATCCACCATCCATCCATCCATCCATCCATCCACCATCCATCCATCCATCTTTCCATCCATTCACCATCCATCCATCCATCCATTCATCCATCCACCCATTCACTTATTTATTCAACAAATGTGGTTGGAATGATAACAATGTTCTGAATATTATTGTTGGTATTGAATTATAGAACAAAAGGATTTTCAGAAATCAAAGTTCTTCCCTCATAATTGTAAAATCTTTTTGATTTGTATTTGGGAGAGAAATTAACCTTATTTGGCACATAATAAGACTTTCAGGTGGAAAGTGCTGTCATACTCTGGGGAACTTAGGAAAGGAAGCTACGTAACCTCTCAGGACCTGGGCTTTCCTATGGAGCTCTGTTCTGAGGGTGAGCACTGGCCTTTGTAGGGCATTCGGTACATGGCAGGGATTTGAGGACGGGAGATATTGTTGATCCTCCTAATACATGAACAGTGCCCCTGGCAGCGATGTTCTCTGCTGTCATTTCCTAGGTGAATGGCCAGGTAATAACTCTTGACACAATTATTACAGAATCCAGGAAGCTCATCTCACACACCCTGTGAGTTCCTTTCTCTGATTTCAGGGAATTATTTTTTTTTCTTATATATTCCACTTCTCCCTTATATTTGGATTAATGGTTTCCATTTTGGCTTTTCCATGTTTATCTCTATTGTTTCCTCTCCTTTTTTCCTTATTGCTCTTCTCTGCTTCTTTTCTTACTTTCCCCTCTTTGTCTCCTAGCTTTCTTATTCTTTATTGCATCCTATCAGACATCATTTTTCTCTGATTTTATGTCTTCTTTTTGGTTTTTCTGCCTTGCTCAGTTCTTAAATGCTTGCTCAGGAAAAGAGTTTCTTCTTATTATTTTTTGCTTCATATTTCTCTTCAAACCAACATCAAAAAAAAGACAAGTTATCCTTTATCCTTTTACAAATGAATCAAGCCATTGTTTTCCTTTGTGCGTGTGAGCCTCAGTGGGGTGTAGCCACTCCCAGGCTCGGGCGCCCATAGCAGCTATATCTTCTCTACAGAACGAGAGAACAAGGACATTGTCAACAGGACCTGGTGCCGGCACTTCTCTTCCACTAACCCAGCTTTAAGAGTTTGAGGATGTCCTTCAGCTTCTCTGGGCTTCACTTGCACGTTTGTAAAGTAAGTGGGTTGTACCAAACCTCTCCAAGGCACTTCTTAGCACTAAAATTTCCATGAGTCTAATCTCCGATTCATTTCCTATAGAAATGCTATCAAGGGCCAAATTTCATTAGCCTGACAAGCCTCACTAGGCAATAGCAGAAGTGTGCAGTTGCAGATAGGAGACAATTGACATTACAGTTTCCAGTGTTCCCTGGGCCTGATGCGCAGTGTTAGATAAAGATTTTTTAAAAATATATATATATTTCTGTAAAGTCCCAGCGGGCATGAGCGGGGGGAGTGGTCTCAGGAGCCTCTTTTCCTGCAGGCAGAACACTTCTTTTTCTACCCCTTGGAAACATTTTAAACGATTTTTAAGATAACTTTTCTAGCTTTATTGAAGCCTAGCTGACAACATTCTCCTGTATTTCAAGTGTGCAGCATTGTGAGCTGATACTCATCTACATGTAACAGTGTGTCACTTGATCCTTCAGCAGCTGCCGTATGGTCTGCTTTGTAGAGCTAAGCAAACTCTTTGCTTCCTTGATACTTCCTGACATTTCCTGTCTCTGAGTGTTCAGTCCTGCCAAGGGAAGGCCTGTGCACACTGAGATGCTTTAATTACTCACGTAACACTAAGAAGCAGATGGGTATAATAGCCTGGCACCCGGCGTCACTCGCAGGCACCTCGTCATCATGGTCTCCTTTTCGTATCCACTTGAAGTGTGACTCTGAGGACGTCCTCAATACGGTATCACACTGGTTCTGCAGTCTCCATACTTCTACAATGTTCTGGACATATGCCCAATTATGAACACCTTTGCTTATGGAGACAGGCCCTACTCAGATTGCCCATTGGCCTTCTCCATTCCCCTCACCGACAGTCCTCTTCTGTTTCCAGTGTCAGGTAACTCCGCCTCGATCTACTCAGTTACTTAACTTAGAAATATCCTGAGCTGAACTCTCCATTCCTCCCTTCCCATAAAGGTAGACAAAGCCTACCGATAACCTCAAAGTTATTTCTTGACTCGGAATCCTCCTCTGTCTTCGTTGCCATCATTTCAGTTCATCATCTAATGTCCCACTTACCTTGCCCACCATCATTAATCTCAATGCTTTTAATCTTGAGACCCTTCTACTCTTTCTTTTCTGGGGAGAGAATTGTATTTCCAACTTGAAAACCTTCAGTGGTTCCCCATGGCCTTCATGATGAAGTCAGAACTCCTTGGTACGCACACAAAGCCCTCATCATCTACTTCTCTGCTACGTTAGCTTTCAGACACAGCCGGAAAAGGGACATTCTCACTGATAGATAGCTAAGCTGAAAGGATAGGGAGAATCTATTTAATGGAAAAGCCAAAACACGTGAGGCCAGAGCTATGACCAGAGAGAGAAATGAATACTAGTATATCAAAAATGGCATCATGGTGACGTGCAGACTAAAGATGCGGAGTCAGCCATGCCTGCGGCTTCTGCACCTTCTCAGTTATGTAGCCAATTGCTTTTTGGAGGTGTGCGCTCAAGTTAGTGTTCATTGGGGTTTTCTTCATTTGTGACCCTCCCCCCAAAACAAAACTAATTTGAACTTGAGTTGTCTCATCAGTAAGGGCAATAAAAAAAATTTAGGATCCCCAAATCAGGATTTACTGGGGTTCTTCTCATTATCCCAAACTTCTGTTTTATTAAGACACAGATGTTGCAGGGTTGGACATCTATTATATATCAGAATCTTTAGACACATTCTATCTAAATATTGTCACAACCCATGTGATATACAATTAATCCTATTTTGTATCTTTACAAATGAGGACCTAAGAAGTATGGTTAAAATCTATTCCCCATGGATGAGGTAACTGAGATTCAGACCCAAGTCATGGCTGCCTTCAAAATAAATATTTATTAAGTCATACCACACTATTCAAACTGTACACTGGAGCTATGTTCCCCATATGAAAGAATAAAGTCATATTGATTGAGTACCTACTATGTGTCAGACACTGGTATTTTAATAGACATCAACTAAACTCCTATGAATTAGGTGTTATCAACCCAAATTTACAAGTAATTGAAGTGAGCAAGGACTAGAAAGTTCCAAGGTGAAAATTTAGCTAGTATTGGGATCCAAATTCATTAATATTTGAAGTTAAAGCTCATGCTTTATTTTTCTAATTATTCTTATTAATTCAAAACCAAACTACCTGAATAATCATAGAAATAAGGGTACCATGAATTTTATGCAATTGGATTAAAATGTCAGGGTATTTAACATAATAGGGAACAAGATAATTATTGCTTCATCTTCAAAAGCACACTCCTGTCTTTGAAACTCAAGGTTCCCATTTCTAAACTGTGGGCATGGGGCTTAATGACCTCAAAGCTTCCTTCCCACTGTAAAATTTTATATTTCTATTCTATGTCAATTGGGACATCAAATAAAGTAGATCACTTTTATGATTAGATTTGGCAGCAAGTGAGAGAATCTAAATGTATCAGCTTCAAAAACAGGAGTTTATCTCTCTCTTCTCGTATTGAGAGGGAGGCCATCCAAGGCTGGTCCCACAACATCTTCAGGGACCAGAGCTCCCAGCAGCATAAGAGCTGAATCTGCATCATAGTCCAAGACGACGGCTAGATCTCCACCCCACAGGCTCGTGCTTCTGCTGAGGGATACATGAGCTGAGATAGAAAGAGCAAAGGGTAAATTCTGTTCGTCCAAGGAACCTGCCACATGGCACTTCCACTCCACATTTTGTTGATTAGAACGTAGTCACGTGACCACACCTAACCACAAAGGAAGCTGGGAAATACAGTCTTCCTCCCACATGTCATGTCCCTGTTACCAGTGAGAGGGAGAATAGATAGTGGGGCCATTAATGGTGTTTACCACACACACTTGTTGGTAAAGAATGAATCATTGGAAATAACCAACTTATTTCTTAAAACTAAACACTATATAAATGTTAGATCACAAACCAAGTTAAAAAATGAGATATGAAAACTAAATCTTAGTTTTATAAACAAGTCTTATTGAAAACAGACAATCAAACAATCGTCGCACTGACTGTTAGGGTTTGGCTGGTGACTCAGGCTGTGAAAGAATTCACATCTAAAAGAAGAGATGCAGAGAAGAAATTTATTTTTACTTTCCAAGAGAAGAAAGGACTGGTGCATTGCTAATCAATACAGGGCAAGAAACAAAGGGTGGCTTCCACTTTTAAACAGTAATGGCTTCTGTTGCTAGGTGACAAGAAGGGATGGGTTTGTGTTGGGTTGAAGTTGAGCAAATACCAGGGAGTGTCTTAAAAAGTTACAGTTTGTTTGCAGGAGACAGTCCTGCAAATGTCCTAGGGCAGTGGTCAGCAAACTCATTAGCCAACAGAGCCAAATATCAACAGTAAAACGATTGAAATTTCTTTTGAGAGCCAAATTTTTTAAACTTAAACTATATAGTTAGGTACATTGTTATGAACTTAATTAGGATACTCCTAAGCTGGCCTTTACTAAAAAGTCCTCATCTATATAATAAAAGCCTAAGCAACCATTATCACGGAATGACCAGAACGACCTCTCGCTATGATGCGCACTGACCACCAGGAGGCAGACGTTCACCACAGGAGCTGCTCCCTGGTGGTCAGTGCGCTCCCACAGGGGGAGCACCGCTCAGCCAGAAGCCAGGCTCATGGCTGGCGAGCACAGCAGTGGTGGCGGGAGCCTCTCCTGCCTCCACAGCAGTGCTAAGGAGCAGCAAGCCAAGCGCTAAGGAGCAGTGAGCAGGTGGGCGGTAAGGAGTGAGGGGTCCCGGACTGTGAGAGGGCACAGGCCGGGCTGAGGGATCACCCCCAGTGCACAAATTTTGTGCACCAGGCCTCTAGTTTTATAATAATAAAGCCACCAACACAAAATAATTACAATTCTTAAATTGATGACAAAAATACCTGTAGGATTTGCAGCTGGTTGGAAGAATACAGGTAACTTTATGCTTCAAGTAGGTACTTTTGTCACCCGCGCGCGATTTGCAGACGCAACTAGCACTAACCACTGCACAATGAGACTGCTGACTGACTGGCTCACTCAACTCGTGCATGAATCACGCGCGCCACCCCGACCGACCGACCGACACCCCCCACTTCTTCTAACACCACTTCTTCAAAATAGACTCGCCCAGGCCGAAAACCGACTTCTGCACATGGGCCATGAAGTTTCAATCGCACTGTATGTGTGCACCCGCACATGGTATTTTGTGGAAGAGCCACACTCAAGGGGCAAAGAGCCGCATGCGGCTTGTGGGCCGTGGTTTGCCGACCGCTGTCCTAGGGAGTTGTCTTATCAGTATTTCCCCAAGCCTGTAAAATATGCTTAGAGCAAAAGTTATGAAGAGCTTAAAAGAGGCTTGTTTGAAGGGGAGGGTGGAAGGGAACTTTCTACTAACCAGAGACTCCTTAGTGTGAATTATTCCTGAGTTCTGAAAACAGCAGAGTGGAGATGGATGCAAGAATGTCACCTTGAGAGTAGCTTATCTTGTCTTGCAGTTTGAACAGAGAACTGTTTGAATCAGAGGAGCTAACACTCATAGCGTTTAATTACCAGGTGCTTCTCCTAAATTGTGGAAGTCCACAGCAAAGAAAAGGAAGGGCTTTTTCCATCCTTACACTGACCATTTTTTATTCTTCCCAAAGTAAGACAAATGGATTGATTCTGAGCAAATTATTTCATTCCACCTCATATTCCTTGTCCTTAAAATGAAGATGAAAATATCTACTGTCCAAGGTTTTTGTGAGAATGAGGATGAGATTAGTGATTCTACACAGGTAGATTAGTTATTATAGATTTGGTTGTTAGGATAAAAAATTTGTCATTTTACTCTATATAGCGATGAAGAGATGATACAAGCTAGGGACCTTTTGGTTTCCAGTAGTGGTAACTGTGTCAGCCAGGGCTCTCCAAAGGCATAGAATCAATATGGTGTGTGTGTGTGTGTGTGTGTGTGTGTGTGTGTGTGTGTGTGTGTGTGTGTTATAGTCGCTGGCCCACATGGGTGTGAGGTTGAAAGCCCCATTATTTGCCATTTTCAAGGTGGAGCATCACCCTGGAATGGGAAGGAAGGGGGGTGGGGTTTGGAGACTGATGATGTAACTGCCCCTCTGATTCTGAAAATCTGAGAACCGGGAGCCCTGCTGTCCCAGGGCAGAGCAGAGGGATGACTCTCCCTTTCTCCCCCTTTTATTCTGTTTGGGCCATCAGTCAATTGGATATTGCCCACAGGCCTTTGGGAGGCCCATCTGCTTTGCTCAGTTCACCCATTCAAATGCTAATCTCTTCTAGAAACACCCTCACTGACACATCCAGAAATTATGTTTCACCAGCCATCTGGGCATCCCTTAACCCACTCAAGTTGGCACATAAGATTAACCATCAGGGCAACTCAATTTAAACAGTATTAAGCTTTCTAAAAGGGAAGCTAATTGATTTGCTATCATAATGATTTCAGGAATGTCTGGGTTCAGTTGTTCAAATGATATTATCAGGGTTTTCTCTTTCTTCTCCTCTTTGATCCACTCCCCACTCTGTTGGTATAATTTTTATCCAGCTTCTCCTCTTCTGGTGGCAAAGATGGGCCCAAGGGCAACATCTTGCCATTCTGTCAGCTCTAGCAGAAAGGAAGTGACTCCTTCCCTGTGCGTCTTGGAAACGTCTTTGGTGTTGATCTCATTGGTTCTGTTTGGTGCACACACTGATGTCTGAACTAACCACGGGCCTCCCATTAGATAGAATAAGCTTATTGGGTGACTTGTCAACCACTTACGGTTTGAGATTGCATTCACATTTCAACACCAGCTGTGGTGACCAGAGGAGATGCTAGGCAGATACTGCGACAGGCTGAACATGGAAATCAGGCTCCATGTCCTTTCCCCTTTTATAAAATGAGGACTCTTAGGCTCCAAAGAAATTACATAGATAGTCTAGTCCTGCCTCTCATTTTATATATGAGCAGAACTAAAAGGTCAATTGATTTGCCCCATGATGTGGAGCTGGTTAGTGACAGATCCAGGGTGAACCATATTTCCTTTAACTCCAGTTCAGTGATTTTCCCACTATTCAACTCTAACTCTTTTTATTTATTTACTATTTTTTAAAGTATATTTTATTGATTTTTTTTACATAGAGGAAGGGAGAGGGATAGAGAGTTAGAAACCTCGATGAGAGAAAAACATCCATCAGCTGTCGCCTGCACACCCCCCACTGGAGATGTGCCAGCAACCAAGGTACATGCCCTTGACCAGAATTGAACCAGGGACCCTTCAGTCCGCAGGCCAATGCTCCATCCACTGAACCAAAGCAGTTAGGGCTCTAATTCTTTTTAAAAGATAACTAGTCAAGTCATAACCTGACTTATGATAAAGCTGACCAGTCGGTTTTTTCCCTTCTTTGCCATTGATACTTTCCCAAGAAATTTTTATTGTTTTTGGTTTGGCTCATCACTCACTTAGGCTGCAAACAAAATCATGGAACAGGAATCTGGTCCCATGAAAATCTGTGATGCTTTATTGGAACTCTCGCCAACCATATTCATGGAATTCTCACTTTTGTTTCCTAGATCTGTGACTTAAAAATTCCTCTGGAAAAATTCATTATTTGTTCAAGTGACCATAAATTAAAAGAATGTGTTTACCTCTTAAGAAATGCAAATTTATTGAAGAAACAATGAAGCCATATAACCTTCATACCCCCACTTCCCAGAAATATATTGGTGTATGATATTATACAATGGATCATATTTATACACATGTTGCTCTGCAACTTGCTTTTCTCACTTAACAATATGTTGCAGACATTTTGCAAGTCAATAATTATAAATCTATATCACCAATTCAAGTGGTTGTAGAATACGTTGTTATTTGAATAAACCCTTACTTATGCAAACTATTGCCATGTTTTAAGGAATTTCCTCGCAACCTTTTGGTTCACAGAATGATGCTCCAACCAACTGAGTCACTCAGCCAAAGCAGGGATCTTCTCTTTCTTCACTTTTAGGAACAATAAGATGATGAGTGTCTTATATTTTTTGGATAATACTTCAATTGGGATCCTTTAATTTTAAGTAACAGAAATCAATCATGATTAGCTTTCAGGGAGAAAGAATGTGTGGGAATTACTGATAATTCACAATTTTGAATCACAGACTGAATAACCAGCGATCAGAAAGCAGAGGGACCTGGGTATCCAAGTGGCAGAAACGCATGGGAATTCCATTGAGACCATGACCCAGGACAGGCATCCACGTCGAGCATTTTCTGATCCTGATCCACCTTCACTGAAGTCCAAGGAGGAGGCCCCGAGGGCTCACCTGTGTCCGTGCCCACCATCTGGCCGAGAGAACATGCGGCATATTTACTTATCCTCTTACCAAAATGACAAAGAAAAGTCATTTCCTGCAGGAAAACCCAAGGGCTTCGGTCAGAGAAAAAGGAAATGTGTGACTCTGGACAATTGAAAATGACACCAAAATACATGTGTCTGGCTATTCCTTAGATTAAATTTCTAGAAATAAAAGTGATCAGGTGGGAGGATATAAACTCATCTTTAAATCTTCTCAACACTGTAAAATTCTTTTGGCAGCCGGAAAGCTATTAAAGAAAAAGTTATTCTTCTTCTAACAGAGTCATTAATAGGTTGTTAGAAGAAACCCCAGGAGGCTTGTCTCAGCCTGTCCTTCATAGTGTATTGTAGAGTTACAACCAAAGACCAAAGACGGAGCGGGCTGAGTCTCACGCCCAGCATCATTCTGTGCTCTGTGACATGGGGCTTGTTTACAGTAGAGCCCAGAAGAGGAGAGGGTGAATGCGTTCATTCCATGATTTAAAAAAAAAAGAGAGAGAGAGAAATGGAATCTTGGAACTCAGGTTCTTATATTTAAGTAGAAATTACATGAAACTCAAAGAGAAAGGTTAGCATCTGGTTTAGAACAAAGGCGGGGTGGGGGTGGGGGCAAAAGGATCTAGTCTGAGTTCAGGCTGCCTCACTTCCTAGCTTCTCCACTGGAAACATCTCAGCATCAGTTTCCTCGTTGGCAAATTATGTCTAATACTCGTATCGGCCTTGCTGAGTGTTGTGCTGAGTGTTGTAAAGATTAAATGAAATAAATGTATACACCACTTAGCTGGATTGTAGTAAGTGCCCAATGAAAATGAGCTCTCAAATACTGGGTTTGGAAAATTGCTCCAGAGGCCTTACAGCTGTGAAGGAGTTGCTGGGTGTCCACATGACGCCGAGGGATAAGTAAACCTCACCTGTTCTTCCTTTCCTGGCGGAAGCTGTGAGGGCACTTTATTTTTGGTTCGTCAGAAACTTTTTCTCTTCTTTTTTATTTAAGTAGGGTTGGTTGAAACAATACAGACACCCCTATGCTCCCCTATATTTATTACAGTAGCATTATTTACAGTAGCCACGATATGGAAGGAGCCTGGGTGTCCATCAGCAGATGAGTGGATAAAGAAGAAGTGGTGCCTATATACAATGGAATATTATGCAGCAATAAAAAATCTTGTCATTTGACCCAGAGGGTGTTACGCTAAGTGGAGTAAGTCAGGCGGAAAAAGACAAACACCGTGTGGTTTCACTTATACGTGAGGGACATTTTCAAGCTAATCTTTTTCCTAGGCAGGGGCTATACAGTAACCATCCTGATGACGGTTTGGAAATATCTTCAGATATTTTGTGTTCTTTATTTCTTGTTTTACTTTATAGATTTCCCCCGGAGGGATGCATCCCCAAATACTATTTTTGCCTTTTTAGAAAATCTACAGAGAATCATATAGAATGTTTTTTTTATAAGTTGCTCTTTGTGGTTAAAATGATCATTTGGGGTCCACACAACCTGCGTTGTCTTTCGTTCATTCCCGTTGCTGCATAGCGTTCCCTGTACAAATGCACCACAATTTACATGCACATTCTCTTGAAGATGGGCACTTGGAATGCTATTTTTGTTACAAATGCTGCTGCTGTGAAAAGTAAGTGGACATGTCTCATGGCGCACATGCAAGCGTTTCTCCAGAATGTACACCTGCGAGCAGAATTGCTGGGCAGCGGCCATCTGCGTGTTTAACTCTCTCGCCTGAGGGCAGACCAGGCCCAAAGCAGTGGGTGTGACAGCCCGTGTGCCACTAGCTGTGAGTGACAGTTCCTCCCGTGCCACATCCTCACCATGCCTCAGGTTGGCATTTTTTTTCCATATTGCCAGTCTGATGAGGTAGAATGATATCTCAATGAATGTTTGTGATTAATAATGATGTTAAAACATTTTCATATATTTATGGTCTGTCCATACTTCCTTTTCTTTCCTTTGAAAGTTCATTTTTATGGTGTTCAGTGTTTTTCTTTTTCTTGTTGATCTGTAGAAGCTCATTAAATAGGATGGCTATGGGTTCTTCCTTGCTGATTCCGTGGTAACTTTGTTCTCAGTATTTGGTTTATTTGTTCACTGTCTTTATGGTGTAGAACTGGTGTTTGCAGAGATGGAGAGGAAGCTGGGCATCCACAAACTTCTATGGCATTGTCCCCCATGAGGTCCCTGTGTGGTCTGCTTCCCCACCTGGGCTCTCTCACCATTCTTGTCTAAGAGTCTCTCTCTCTTTCTCTCTCTCTCTCTCTCTCTTTCTCTCTCTCTCATTACAATCCTAAATCTAAGACAACTGACCTGGAGCCTTTGACCTTGTAGTCAGGTTCTTCTTTCTGCTTCAGCTTTTTGCATGGATCCCTTCTGATTGCATTGACAGCCCAGAGCTGGGCTCTCTGCTTGCCTGGTTCCTGGCATCACAGTCCCAAGGCCTTGCTTACTGAAATAGACATGAAGATTTCCATGGTCCAAACACACATGTGTAGGCAATTTGAAGTCTTTAAGGTGACCATGAAAAACCCACAGCTTGGATCCATGGGCATCTAGACTCTCTGGACTTGTTTGAAAGATAAGTGATTGACTCCTCATCCCCCTGTTGTCTAAGCCTCATCCAACTGCTTCCAAAACATGGTTGGGTCTTCACAGAATATGGCTAAAAGTTCAGGTTGTTTCTTAACCTTATGATGAATATATATACACTAGAGGCTCAGTGCATGACATTCGGGACTCCTCAGGGGGTCCTTAGCACTGCAGTGGAGGCCTGAGAGGCTCCTGCTCCTGCCACCGTGGCTGCGCTTGCCAGCTGTGAGTCTGGCTCTGGCTGAGCAGCACTCCCCCTGTGGGAGTGCACTGACTACCCAGAGGGCAGCTCCTTCATTGAGCGTCTGCCCCCTGGTGGTCAGTGTGTGTCATAGTTACCAGTTGTTCCCGCTGCATCTTAGGGTTTCATTATATATATATATTTATGTAATCTCTGATCATGTCCCAGAATCCATTGTGGAATCTCTGATCATGTCCCAGAATCCATTGCAATGTGGTAGGAATTACAGGTGATGGCGCTACTGATTAGCACCTTGCTGTTTCAGGATAGAGGACTGGCCTGCAAACAACACTTTAGTGTCCAGATGTTGCTTCGGATATTAAGAAAGGCTTCCTGGAAGAGGTGGCATGTGTAATGGGTTTGATAAATTGTATTGGTACAAGTGCTAAACGATGCCTATGCCCTGGCTGGTTTTTCTCAGTGGTTAGAGTACTGGTCCCAGGACTGAATAGTCATGGGTTTGATTCCCAGTCAAGGGCATGTACCTCAGTTGTAGGTTCTATCATCTATCTATCTATCTATCTATCTATCTATCTATCTATCTATCTATCTATCTATCTCCTTCCCCCTCCTCCCTCCCTTCCACTCTGTCTAGAAATCCATGTAAAAAATTCTCAGCAGAGGATTAAAAAAAAAAATGTCTATGAAAGCCACTTGTGAACTCTTAATATGACACCTCATTTAATCCCCAGGAAAGTTTAGTTTTCAGATGAGGTAGCTTGGATCCAGATGTCAAATGACTTGCTTAAGGTCACCCAACCAGTATAGGGAGGAACATAGCCCAGAGCCCACATCCCTCCAGCATCAAAGCCCAGGCCTGCACCCCTGGGAATCTCGCCTCTGGCCCCACCCAGAGTCTCTGGGAACACCACGTGGCAGAACTTTGTGGACCATCTCTCATGATCCTGTTGGCTGAAAGGGGCCTAATTTGCTACTCTCTACCTGAATTCAAACCTCACAGTGAGGCAACACGATAAAAGCATCCTCCCAACGTGTTCTGCTCGAGGCAAATGGATTGCTCAGATGGGGAGCAGGGGACGCACTCGCTGTAACATCAATTCAATCACGCCTACACCTCCAGCATGTGGATGTGCCATTACACCCCGCCACTAAAGTCTTACTTTTATTTCTCTTGTTAAATGTGAGCTTTGTCGTGCACCATTGATCTCTGCAAATATTCTGCTGTTTGCAGCTTTGATCACCTTTGGGGGATCTGCAGGAGGAACTGGAGTCCCAGCAACAGGTGCACCTTCGGTGTCAGCCAGGTGGGAGGAAACGGGCTCTGACGCTATGAACCCACCCACCCCAGATGTAGAAACTGCTTTTGTTCTCCAGTTACAGCTGGCCCTTCTCTGAGGATTGAAAGGTTACATGTCCTAACTAGTGTGGGCAGTGTAACAGGAAGGATGCAGCTCTGGAAAGGATACCGGCTGTAAGTCCAGCTCCTCACCCCTCAATTAAATCACTGCAGTGGCTGGTGACCATTTCCTTCGGGAGAGCAAAGATGAAGGGGTTCTCGTCTGCTAAAATCCTGCTCTTTTGGGAAAACACACATGCACACCTCAGACTCCTCAGTGTGTGCTACTTTGTGCAATAGTTGTGCTTTTTCAGAAACAAAGCACATGGCAGGACAAGGTTACCTTGCTACCCTCTGGCTGTGTAACTGGGCAGAGTAGCCTGTCCCAGCCATAGTCCATCCTGAGATGGGTGTAGTAATGAGACTTACATGAGAGGGCGGCCATGAGGACTAATTAGTACATTGTAAGACCCTTGGAACACTAAACACTCCTGTCTGTTAACTAAACTCAGTGAAAGGACAGAATGACGAACAGATACCATCTCGTCAGAGAACAGCGGGGGTTGGGATGTGTAAATTATTCTCAGACAACTAGTATCTGGGAAAGAAGGCAGCCACGTGGGGAGTGGAGGGTAACCTCTGGGCCTGAGTGCATAGGGTCTCCTGCTGCAGCCTCCCTCCCTCGGCTCCATGGTGAGACCCCAGGGTCCATGGCAAAGCCCACCGTGAATGGATCTGGCTTATAATTTACTCTTATATTAACATCTACACTAATAAAAGAGAAAGGTGCAAATTGACCATACCTCCGTGACACCCACCAGCCAATCAGGAGTGAGTATGTAAATTAACCCAAACAAAGATGATGGGTTAATTTGCATGCACAGGTGCCAAGCAGCCGGGGTGAGGCAGGATACTTGCATCATCATCATGGCGATTATGCAGGTGCATCGCCCCAGCTGCTCGAGCCTCTGGGCAGCCTGGCAAGATGGAAAGGTGGCTCTGGGCCTGAGCAAAGGCGGTGCCAGCAGCCAGGGGAAGGAAGGCCCATTCTTGCATGAATCCTCTAGTTTTTCATATAAAAAGCATTGTAAAGCATTGTTAAAACAATAAGAAATTATTGAAAATAATTAAATCCATTTAATAGAATTATTAAAATGATATAACTCTTCAATCATTGCCATGGAAAGATGTTAATAATATATTGTTCGAGTGTTTTAAAAAAACAAGAACATGTTTAGGAAAAGGTATAGAGGGATGCATGACAAGTCATGGCATGGTTTTATTTGGTAAGATTGTGGGTGATTGCCCGGCTGGTGTGGCTCAGTGATTGAGAGTCAACCTATGTACCAGGAGGTCAGGGTTAGATTCCCAGTCAGGGCACATGCCTGGGGTGCAGGCTTGATCCAGTAGGGTGTGTGCAGGAGGCAGCTGATCAATGATTCTCTCTCATCATTGATGTTTCTGTCTCCCTCTTCCTCTCCCTTCCTCTCTGAAGTCAATAAAATATATTTTTATAAAATAAAGATTATGGGTGATTATTTTTCTTCATTTTTTCCTCTTTAAAATATACATATATTCCTTGTTTTCCCTACCACTCCCAATCTTCATGTAAAAGCTCCTGTTCCATTGAAGCTGATGCCAACAGATATGTCACCCTCTCCACCCCACCCCCATCACTGCCTGACCATTATGTGTTCCCTGGGTTGAGCCTGCCCCTCGGGCATGGTCTCCAGGTCCACCTAGTACTCCATCCTTCTGCCTCTCCATGTGCCAAGGAGCCCGGTCCCAGCCCCATTGTGGCATTACGAGGTCTTGTTCCCCAGAGTCATCCATGTAGACACCTTCTGACCGCTGCACCTCTTCCGGCTGCTCCCGACCTGGTATTATCTCTACTAGAACTGACAGCAGGGATTTCAGCTCCTCAGCCAACCACCACCTGCGGACCCTCGGATGGCCCTCGGTACCTGCTAGGCTGCCTCACAGACACCTTAGCTCCAAATGACTAAACTGAGAGCAATCGGAAGCACACCCGCAGATTTAAACTTGAACTGCATTCCTGCACACAGGACACCGGGACTCTGGGTTTAGTACCGCATGAGGCTGTGAGCACTCACGCCAGGGATGGGGCCCAAGTGTCCACATCTCTTCCTTGCTCAGGGCACCTCAGTAACCTGCGGGAGGCTGGCATTTCTGAGTGGGTGGCTGGGTTTGGGGTGGTTGAACATGGCCCATGCTCATGTCCATTTCAGGGTTCCAGGCGTAACTGTCAGGGACTCGAGAATGGCAGCGGGGAGGCCAGGAGGGAATGAGGGCAGGTGCTGAGCGCAGTGCCCTCCTCCAGAAGGGGGTCCCTGTGGCTCACAGGGCCATGGCTCAGCTGGTGTGGAGTGAGAGCCCATCTGCCCCTGGGCCTGCAGCAGCTTGGATGCCTCCCGTCCCAGACATGGTGCTTGTGGGTCTTGATCTGAGTGGGCCCAGCTCAGCTCTCCAGCTGGCCTGGAACTACTGACACCATTCCCAGTCCCACCCAGTGTCTTCTCGTGCCCCAGTCCCCACTGGCCAGCACCCCTTTGTGGCCCCCAGACTGCTTGTGGTTGCCCACGTGGCTGTGATCAAACCCAGGGCCTAGAAATGTCAGTGGGAGGAACTCCAGAGCTCGAGCCTCTGTTTGAAGGGACCCAGACTTTCACTTTGGCTTTCACATTGTACAGACGTGTACCTGTCTCCCTGGAAGACTGTGCCGCCTGGAGCACACCAAGCGGCCTGAGGATGGGAACACCTGTGTGTGTGCTGTCGCGCCGCCTTCTAGCACTCACAAGCAGAGGGCTGCTCTCACCCTCAGTCCCCTCCTGCAAACCCTTCCCACTCCTGAGAGCACTGGCTCATCCATTAGCAGGGCCAGCTCAGAGAGCCAGCAGAACACAGAACCCGAGGATGTGCTACATGCAAAGAGATGACTTCATTTTATCTTCCAGAATCTAGATTTAAAAAACCCAACTGTCTATTTTTACACCAGTAATAAAATCACCCAGGGAGTCACTTCACAGAGCTTGGCATAGCCACGTATTTGGAAGAGCACTGGTTTTCTTCTTCAAGTTCTAGGAACTTCACATCTTACTTGGGAAGTTAACGTAACTGCCAACTCAGTGGACACAGGAGAGAGAATAGAGCCTGCCATGTGGCCACATAGAAGATGAACTGGTGTTGTGATACCTTTGCCTGTCTCTACAGAATTTAATACATAATAAATATATTGGTTGTGGAAAATAAAAGTATACAGAATCTTAAAATTACCTATAATCTTACCCCACAGATAGAAACTTTGTTAAAATTTAGTATCATTTCTTCTAGGGTCTTCTTCCTCTCTCTCTCTCTCTCTCTCTCTCTCTCTCTCTCTCTCTCTCTCTATATATATATATATATATATATATATATATATATATATATATACTGTAGAGATAACTATTTCTATCTCTAGCTCTGTCTCTATTTCTATTTGTACAGATGAAGATTCAGCTGGAGAGTTTGAGTACTGGCAAGTGGAAACACACTCTTTTTGTGTGGTTTTTATTTTTACAAAATTAAGATTATAGACTATACAGTAGACCCTGGCTTACATTCAAATTATTTTGCTTAATGACTAATTATTGTGGTGCATCCCACACACATGATCTCATGTCATTAAATATTCTTGGCATCATGATTAATGGCATCAGAGTATTTCATTGTAATGCCATGCCATAATTTTTCCCCACAAATCTCCTATTGTGAATATTTTTTAAAAAACACCATTTTATTGTTATTGTAAATACTGTTGTGATAATGATGTCACATGTGCATTTCTGAGTATTTCCTGTGGATAAATTCCTGGAAGCAGAATTACTAGGGGAGAAGATGTAAATGCTTTTTAAAGCCTTTTAAGCTATCTTGCCAAATTACACTCAACAAAGGCTAAAACAATTTACTGTCCTGCCACCAGTGACTGTTATCACTGAGCTCCTGACAACAGGAGGCATCCCATATATAATTATATTCTTTGTCAGTTTAATAGATGAATAATGGCACTTCATTGTTACGTTAATTTGCATGAGTTTGATTACAAATTAGGCTTATTCTTTTAGCCTCCACTAATCTCAAGTATTTCTTCATTTGTAAACTGTCCATTTATGTTGATGGCTACTTTTCCACTGGATGTTCCTCTTTTTCCTTTATTGATGCACTAACATTATTTAAATATTAAGTATTAAATGCATTAGCTTTGGGAAGTAAGCAGTGATAAGACTGTGCATAGAAAACATTCTGGTAGAATAAACCCCAGACCATTCATAATCCTTATTCTGCTTCCAGGGATTCGGGCAGGTGGTGAGCGGGAAGAGCAGTCATTCTGGGTTGCCTCACTGACCCTTTCTCCATCCTTCACTCCCTGCTCTATGCCTGAGAAGGCTCGCCTCTGTGGGCTGCGTTCCGAGGGCTCTCTTGCCCTGTGTTTTCCAGCTGGTTTGACTAGTGGCCTACAGTGATGGTAGATCAGATGGCCAGAGGAGAGAGGGGTGGGGATTTATGTCTTTAACCCACTCCCTGCCCATCTTGCCCTGGTTCTGGTAGAGCTTGCATTTCCTCTGTGGCCACAGCTTCCACCAGGTGGCCCTGCTTCTATAGGTCCAGCCATTGATCTGAAAACATTAACTCCTCCCCAGGCCCCTTTCAACCTGGGGCAGCAAGAGCCTCCTGCTGCTGCCTGTCCCTTCACTGCCCACACCCGTGCCTAATGCCCCTTCCCTTAACTCTCTTCATTTAAAGCCCCGAGTGGGTCATTTGCATCCTGCCAGGACTCTGTCTCCTACAGGAGGTGATGAACTTTTCCCTCCAAATACTTCTGCAGGGTTGTTCATTTCATTGTCTCCAACAGCCAGGCATTCCTTTGTGACTAGCGAGAGTCCTTCACACTGTTTGCCTGGTCAGGTGGATTTGCTCCTCTGGGGTTGGATAGGCATTGTCCCCTTTCTATTGAGGCATTGGCCTCTATTGTCTATCGTCTACTACAGAATTGTAGGCATTGTATACCATTTCTATTATAAATGTCCCCAAATCTGTCACTTCCTTCTGAGTTTTGAAGAAATAAGTTTTGACATGGAAACATCATAACGCTATATTTAGTCAAATTGCCTGTATAATTTTCTGTAGTCTCTGTGTATCCTTCCCAATTATTAGGCTTTATTATCCTGAGAATTTGCAGGTATAGTATGTTCAATTGTTTTCTAACATTGTAATTTAGGTTTTATTTTAAGCCTGTCTGCTCTCCAGGTAATGAATACTTTTTGGCTACCTTGAATAATGCTGCTAAAAATATTTATATAAAAATCTTTGTATGGATATGGAGTTTATATTTTACATAATGTGAGATAAGGGTTCAGACTCATTCGTAGTCAGAAAATTAAAATCAATATTACAACAAAATATCACTTTACTCTCAAGAGTTTGGGGAAAATAATTAAAAACCATAACACTATTCCTGGTGGCAAGAGGGGGAAATTGTTGTCTCAAAAATTACTGGAGGCTGTTCCCATGTCCTGGCTACTGTGAATAATGCTGCACTGAAGATAGGGGTGCATATATCTTTGCGTATAAATGATTTCGGGTTTTTCGGATATATACCCAGGAGTGGGGTTGTTGGGTCATAGGTAGCTCTATTTTTAAGTTTTTGAGGAATCGCCAGACTGCTTTCCTCAGTGATTGTACCAGTCTACATTCCCACCAGCAGTGAATGAGGGCTCCCTTTTTTCCACAATCTTCCAATGCTTATTGTTGCTTGTCTTGTTGATTATGGCCACTCTAACAGGTGTAACAAACAGTAGTGTGGTGGTTGCCAGAGGCTGGGGGAGAAGGGAGCCCTAATATGAGGTGACAGGAGAAGATTTGACTTTGGGTTGTGGGCACATGGTGCTATCTACAGATTTTGTAACTTAGAAATCCAGACATGAAACCTATATGTTCATGTTGACTGATGTCACCCCAATATAATTTAATTAAAAGAAAGTTACTGAAGCAAATATAATGGGAGTACCTCTCAGAATTGAAAGAACACCTACTGCCCAACCCAGCAATTCCGCTCTGGGAACCCACCCACAGTAGTAAAAACACCAGCACTTGGGGAAATGTGTGCTAGAATGTTTATAGCAGCATTGCCTATAGTAGCGAAAATAAATGCTGATGACAAAGGAAAAGTAGTATATGCCATATAATAGAATATTTTGCAGTCACTTAAAAGAATGAATTGTAGTTTAAACAAAAGGGTTCCTATGAGGTATTGTTGAAAATAAAGAAATGTGTTCCATACTATTTTTATTATTATAACAATGACAAAAAAGGTGTGTGTGTGTGTGTGTGTGTGTGTGTGTGTGTGTGTGTGTGTGTGAATTTGCAAACGGGTACATGAGAAAGGCAGGGAAGACTTACAGCTGTTTTGTTAGCACAGGTTACATGGTTACGGGATTTGGGTAGGGCAAGAA